>NW_027286899.1:0-212730 GCF_022747635.1 Hetaerina americana
AAAACTAAACGCCACAATTGAATCACAAAATTTCTCATCCCGGTACTGCGGATGAAAAATTTTGTTTGCAAGAAATAAGTTTGAATACGAAAATTTTCTGAATAACTGCCGTTTGGAAATGAAAAGAGTCACACAAATTTACAATTAAAACTAACAGCCTTTTTAAAAAACCCTCGGGGGAACAACTAAACGAGTCGCTTGAATCACGAAATTTCTCATCCCGGGACTGCGGCTGGAAAACTTATTGCTTGCAAAAAATACGTATAAATGATACCATTATCTCAAAAACGACCGTTTTGAATAGTAAAGAAAGAACAAATTTTCATTTGATGAATGAAAAGCTTTTAAAAAAGCACTTGGAAGAAAAATTTAGACAAGAATTGTTTCGCGAAATTTTTAATCCCGGGACTGCGGAGGAAAATTATTATGTTTAAAAAATACGTATATTAACGAAACTTTTATAATAGCGAGTGCTTTGAAAGGAAGAAAGGCGACCAAATATTCATTCAATGAATTTTAAGCTTCAAAAAAACCGCTGAGGTGAAAACGAAACGCCACAATTCAATCACAAAATTTCTCATCCCGGTACTGCGGATCAAAAATTTGATGTTTGATAGAAATACTTTTGAATACGAAAGTTTTCCCAATAACTGCCGTTTGGAAATGAAAAGAGTAACACAAATTTACAATAAAAACTAACAGGCTTCCAAAAAAAACCCTCGGGGGAACAACTAAATGAGTCGCTTGAATCACGAAATTTTTCATCCCGGGACTGCGGCTGGAAAACGTTATGCTTGCAAGAAATACGTATAAATGATACCATTTTCTCAAAAACGACCGTTTTGAAAGGTAAAGAAAGGAACAAATTTTCATTTGATGAATGAAGAGCCTTTTAAAAAGCACTTGGAAGAAAAACCTACACAGAAATTGATTCGCGAAATTACTCATCCCGGGACTGCGGAGGAAAACTATTATGTTTAAAAAATACGTATATTAACGAAACTTTTATAATAGCGAGTGCTTTGAAAGGAAGAAAGGCGACCAAATATTCATTCAATGAATTTTAAGCTTCAAAAAAACCGCAGAGTTTAAAACTAAACGCCACAATTCAATCACAAAATTTCTCATCCCGGTACTGCGGATGAAAAATTTTATGTTTGCAAGAAATACCTTTGAATACGAAAGTTTTCCCAATAACTGCCGTTCGGAAATGAAAAGAGTAACACAAATTTACAATTAAAACAAACAGTCTTTTTAAAAAACCCTCGGGGGAACAACAAAACGAGTCGCTTGAATCATGAAATTTTTCATTCCGGGACTGCGGCTGGAAAACTTTATGCTTTCAAAAAATACGTTTAATGATACCATTTTCTGAAAAACGACCGTTTTGAATGGTAAAGAAAGAACAAATTTTCATTTGATGAATGAAAAGCTTTTAAAAAAGCACTTGGAAGAAAAATTTAGACAAGAATTGATTCGCGAAATTTTTAATCCCGGGACTGCGGAGGAAAATTATTATGTTTAAAAAATAAGTATATTAACGAAACTTTTATAACAGCGACTGCCTTTAAAGGAAGAGAGGCGACAAAATATTCATTCAATGAATTTTAAACTTTAAAAAACCGCTGAGGTAAAAACTAAACGCCACAATTGAATCACAAAATTTCTCATCCCGGTACTGCGGATGAAAAATTTTGTTTGCAAGAAATACGTATGAATACGAAAATTATCTCAATAACTGCCGTTTGAAAGTGAAAAGAGTCACACAAATTTACAGTTAAAACTAATAGGCTTTCAAAAACACCCTCGGGGGAACAACGAAACGAGTCGCTTGAATCACGAAATTTTTCATCCTGGGACTGCGGCTGGAAAACGTTATGCTTGCAAGAAATACGTATAAATGATACCATTTTCTCAAAAACGACCGTTTTGAATGGTAAAGAATGAACAAATTTTCATTTGATGAATGAAAAGCTTTTAGAAAAATACTTGGAAGAAAAACTTACACGAAAATTGATTCACGAAATTTCTCATCCCGGGACCTCGGAGGAAAATTATTATGTTTAAAAAGTACGTATATTTACGAAACTTTTATAAAAGCGACTGCTTTGAAAGGAAGGGAGGCAACCAAATATTCATTCAATGAATTTTAAGATTTAAAAAACCGCTGAGGTAAAAACTAAACGCCACAATTCAATCACAAAATTTCTCATCCCGGTACTGCGGATGAAAAATTTTGTTTGCAAGAAAAACGTATGAATACGAAAATTTTCCCAATAACTGCCGTTTGGAAATGAAAAGAGTCACACAAATTTACAATTAAAACTAACAGCCTTTTTAAAAAACCCTCGGGGGAACAACTAAACGAGTCGCTTGAATCACGAAATTTCTCATCCCGGGACTGCGGCTGGAAAACTTATTGCTTGCAAAAAATACGTATAAATGATACCATTATCTCAAAAACGACCGTTTTGAATAGTAAAGAAAGAACAAATTTTCATTTGATGAATGAAAAGCTTTTAAAAAAGCACTTGGAAGAAAAATTTAGACAAGAATTGATTCGCGAAATTTTTAATCCCGGGACTGCGGAGGAAAATTATTATGTTTAAAAAATACGTATATTAACGAAACTTTTATAATAGCGAGTGCTTTGAAAGGAAGAAAGGCGACCAAATATTCATTCAATGAATTTTAAGCTTCAAAAAAACCGCTGAGGTGAAAACGAAACGCCACAATTCAATCACAAAATTTCTCATCCCGGTACTGCGGATCAAAAATTTGATGTTTGATAGAAATACTTTTGAATACGAAAGTTTTCCCAATAACTGCCGTTTGGAAATGAAAAGAGTAACACAAATTTACAATAAAAACTAACAGGCTTCCAAAAAAAACCCTCGGGGGAACAACTAAATGAGTCGCTTGAATCACGAAATTTTTCATCCCGGGACTGCGGCTGGAAAACGTTATGCTTGCAAGAAATACGTATAAATGATACCATTTTCTCAAAAACGACCGTTTTGAAAGGTAAAGAAAGGAACAAATTTTCATTTGATGAATGAAGAGCCTTTTAAAAAGTACTTGGAAGAAAAACCTACACAGAAATTGATTCGCGAAATTACTCATCCCGGGACTGCGGAGGAAAACTATTATGTTTAGAAAATACGTATATTAACGAAACTTTTATAATAGCGAGTGCTTTGAAAGGAAGAAAGGCGACCAAATATTCATTCAATGAATTTTAAGCTTCAAAAAAACCGCAGAGTTTAAAACTAAACGCCACAATTCAATCACAAAATTTCTCATCCCGGTACTGCGGATGAAAAATTTTATGTTTGATAGAAATACTTTTGAATACGAAAGTTTTCCCAATAACTGCCGTTTGGAAATGAAAAGAGTAACACAAATTTACAATTAAAACTAACAGTCTTTTTAAAAAACCCTCGGGGGAACAACAAAACGAGTCGCTTGAATCACGAAATTTCTCATCCTGGGACTGAGGCTGGAAAACTTTATGCTTTCAAAAAATACGTATAAATGATACCATTTTCTCAAAAACGTGCGTTTTGAATGGTAAAGAAAGACCAAATTTTCATTTGATGAATGAAAAGCTTTTAAAAAAGCACTTGGAAGAAAAACACGAAAATTGATTTGCGATATTTTTCATCCCGAGACTGCGGAGGAAAATTATTATGTTTAAAAAATAAGTATATAAACGAAACTTTCATATCAGCGACTGCCCTTAAAGGAAGAGAGGCGACCAAATATTCATTCAATGAATTTTAAGCTTTAAAAAACCGCTGAGGGAAAACTAAACGCCACAATTGAATCACAAAATTTCTCATCCCGGTACTGCGGATGAAAAATTTTGTTTGCAAGAAATAAGTTTGAATACGAAAATTTTCTGAATAACTGCCGTTTGGAAATTAAAAGAGTCAAACAAATTTACAATTAAAACTAACAGGCTTCCAAAAAAACCCTCGGGGGAACAACTAAACGAGTCGCTTGAATCACGAAATTTCTCATCCCGGGACTGCGGCTGGAAAACGTTATGCTTGCAAGAAATACGTATAAATGATACCATTTTCTCAAAAACGACCGTTTTGAAAGGTAAAGAAAGGAACAATTTTTCATTTGATGAATGAAGAGCCTTTAAAAAAGCACTTGGAAGAAAAACTTACACGAAAATTGATTCGCGAAATTACTCATCCCGGGACTGCGGAGGAAAATTATTATGTTTAAAAAATACGTATATTAACGAAACTTTTATAATAGCGAGTGCTTTGAACGGAAGAAAGGCGACCAAATATTCATTCAATGAATTTTAAGCTTCAAAAAAACCGCTGAGGTTAAAACTAAACGCCACATTTCAATCACAAAATTTCTCATCCCGGTACTGCGGATGAAAAATTTTATGTTTGATAAAAATACTTTTGAATACGAAAGTTTTCCCAATAACTGCCGTTTGGAAATGAAAAGAGTAACACAAATTTACAATTAAAACCAACAGTCTTTTTAAAAAACCCTCGGGGGAACAACAAAACGAGTCGCTTGAATCACGAAATTTCTCATCCCGGGACTTCGGCTGGAAAACTTTATGCTTTCAAAAAATACGTTTAATGATACCATTTTCTCAAAAACGACCTTTTTGAATGGTAAAGAAAGAACAAATTTTCATTTGATGAATGAAAAGCTTTTAAAAAGGCACTTGGAAGAAAAATTTAGACAAGAATTAATTCGCGAAATTTTTCATCCCAGGACTGCGGAGGAAAATTATTATGTTTAAAAAATAAGTATATTAACGAAACTTTTATAACAGCGACTGCCTTTAAAGGAAGAAAGGCGACAACATATTCATTCAATGAATTTTAAGCTTTAAAAAACCGCTGAGGTAAAAACTAAACGCCACAATTGAATCACAAAATTTCTCATCCCGGTACAGCGGATGAAAAATTTTGTTTGCAAGAAAAACGTTTGTATACCAAAATTTACCCAATAACTGCCGTTTGGAAATGAAAAGAGTCACACAAATTTACAATTAAAACTAACAGTCTTTTTAAAAAACCCTCGGGGGAACAACTAAACGAGTCGCTTGAATCACGAAATTTCTCATCCCGGGACTGCGGCTGGAAAACTTAATGCTTGCAAAAAATACGTATAAATGATACCATTATCTCAAAAACGACCGTTTTGAATGGTAAAGAAAGAACAAATTTTCATTTGATGAATGAAAAGCTTTTAAAAAAGTACTTGGAAGAAAAATTTAGACAAGAATTGATTCGCGAAATTTTTAATCCCGGGACTGCGGAGGAAAATTATTATGTTTAAAAAATAAGTATATAAACGAAACTTTTATAACAGCGACTGCCTTTAAAGGAAGAGAGGCAACAAAATATTCATTCAATGAATTTTAAGCTTTAAAAAACCGCTGAGGTAAAACTAAACGCCACAATTGAATCACAAAATTTCTCATCCCGGTACTGCGGATGAAAAATTTTGTTTGCAAGAAATAAGTTTGAATACGAAAATTTTCTGAATAACTGCCGTTTGGAAATTAAAAGAGTCAAACAAATTTACAATTAAAACTAACAGGCTTCCAAAAAAACTTCGGGGGAACAACTAAACGAGTCGCTTGAATCACGAAATTTCTCATCCCGGGACTGCGGCTGGAAAACGTTATGCTTGCAAGAAATACGTATAAATGATACCATTTTCTCAAAAACGACCGTTTTGAAAGGTAAAGAAAGGAACAAATTTTCATTTGATGAATGAAGAGCCTTTAAAAAAGCACTTGGAAGAAAAACTTACACGAAAATTGATTCGCGAAATTACTCATCCCGGGACTGCGGAGGAAAATTATTATGTTTAAAAAATACGTATATTAACGAAACTTTTATAATAGCGAGTGCTTTGAACGGAAGAAAGGCGACCAAATATTCATTCAATGAATTTTAAGCTTCAAAAAAACCGCTGAGGTTAAAACTAAACGCCACATTTCAATCACAAAATTTCTCATCCCGGTACTGCGGATGAAAAATTTTATGTTTGATAAAAATACTTTTGAATACGAAAGTTTTCCCAATAACTGCCGTTTGGAAATGAAAAGAATAACACAAATTTACAATTAAAACTAACAGTCTTTTTAAAAAACCCTCGGGGGAACAACAAAACGAGTCGCTTGAATCACGAAATTTCTCATCCCGGGACTTCGACTGGAAAACTTTATGCTTTCAAAAAATACGTTTAATGATACCATTTTCTCAAAAACGACCTTTTTGAATGGTAAAGAAAGAACAAATTTTCATTTGATGAATGAAAAGCTTTTAAAAAGGCACTTGGAAGAAAAATTTAGACAAGAATTAATTCGCGAAATTTTTCATCCCAGGACTGCGGAGGAAAATTATTATGTTTAAAAAATAAGTATATAAACGAAACTTTCATATCACCGACTGCCCTTAAAGGAAGAGAGGCGACTTAATATTCATTCAATGAATTTTAAGCTTTAAAAAACCGCTGAGGTAAAAACTAAACGCCACAATTGAATCACAAAATTTCTCATCCCGGTACTGCGGATGAAAATTTTGTTTGCAAGAAATACGTATGAATACGAAAATTTTCTCAATAACTGCCGTTTGGAAGTGAAAAGAGTCACACAAATTTGCAGTTAAAACTAATAGGCTTTCAAAAAAACCCTCGGGGGAACAACGAAACGAGTCGCTTGAATCACGAAATTTCTCATCCCGGGACTGCGGCTGGAAAACGTTATGCTTGCAAGAAATTCGCATAAATGATACCATTTTCTCAAAAACGACCCTTTTGAATGGTAAAGAAAGAACAAATTTTCATTTGATGAATGAAAAGCTTTTAGAAAATTCCTTGGAAGAAAAACTTACACGAAAATTGATTCACGAAATTTCTCATCCCGGGACTGCGGAGGAAAATAATTATGTTTAAAAAGTACGTATATTAACGAAACTTTTATAACAGCGACTGCTTTGAAAGGAAGGTAAGCAACCAAATATTCATTCAATGAATTTTAAGATTTAAAAAACCGCTGAGGTAAAAACTAAACGCCACAATTCAATCACAAAATTTCTCATCCCGGTACTGCGGATGAAAAATTTTATGTTTGCAAGAAATACCTTTGATTACGAAAGTTTTCCCAATAACTGCCGTTTGGAAATGAAAAGAGTAACACAAATTTACAATTAAAACTAACAGTCTTTTTAAAAAACCCTCGGGGGAACAACAAAACGAGTCGCTTGAATCACGAAATTTTTCATCCCGGGACTGCGGCTGGAAAACTTAATGCTTTCAAAAAATACGTTTAATGATACCATTTTCTCAAAAACGACCGTTTTGAATGGTAAAGAAAGAACAAATTTTCATTTGATGAATGAAAAGCTTTTAAAAAAGCACTTGGAAAAAAATTTAGACAAGAATTGATTCGCGAAATTTTTCATCCCGGGACTGCGGAGGAAAATTATTATGTTTAAAAAATAAGTATATTAACGAAACTTTTATAACAGTGACTGCCTTTAAAGGAAGAAAGGCGACAACATATTCATTCAATGAATTTTAAGCTTTAAAAAACCGCTGAGGTAAAAACTAAACGCCACAATTGAATCACAAAATTTCTCATCCCGGTACAGCGGATGAAAAATTTTGTTTGCAAGAAAAACGTTTGTATACCAAAATTTACCCAATAACTGCCGTTTGGAAATGAAAAGAGTCACACAAATTTACAATTAAAACTAACAGTCTTTTTAAAAAACCCTCGGGGGAACAACTAAACGAGTCGCTTGAATTACGAAATTTCTCATCTCGGGACTGCGGCTGGAAAACGTTATGCTTGCAAGAAATACGTATTAATGATACCACTTTCTCCAAAACGACCGTTTTGATAGGTAAAGAAAGGAACAAATTTTCATTTGATGAATGAAGGGCCTTTAAAAAAGCACTTAGAAGAAAAACTTACACGAAAATTGATTCGCGAAATTACTCATCCCGGGACTGCGGAGGAAAATTATTATGTTTAAAAAATACGTATATTAAAGAAACTTTTATAATAGCGAGTGCTTTGAAAGGAAGAAAGGCGACCAAATATTCATTCAATGAATTTTAAGCTTCAAAAAAACCGCTGAGGTTAAAACTAAACGCCACATTTCAATCACAAAATTTCTCATCCCGGTACTGCGGATGAAAAATTTTATGTTTGATAAAAATACTTTTGAATACGAAAGTTTTCCCAATAACTGCCGTTTGGAAATGAAAAGAGTAATACAAATTTAGAATTAAAACTAACAGTCTTTTTAAAAAACCCTCGGGGGAACAACAAAACGAGTCGCTTGAATCACGAAATTTCTCATCCCGGGACTTCGGCCGGAAAACTTTATGCTTTCAAAAAATACGTTTAATGATACCATTTTCTCAAAAACGACCGTTTTGAATGGTAAAGAAAGAAAAAATTTTCATTTGATGAATGAAAAGCTTTTAAAAAAGCTTTTGGAAGAAAAATTTAGACAAGAATTGATTCGCGAAATTTTTCATCCCGGGACTGCGGAGGAAAATTATTATGTTTAAAAAATAAGTATATAAACGAAACTTTCATATCAGCGACTGCCCTTAAAGGAAGAGAGGCGACTTAATATTCATTCAATGAATTTTAAGCTTTAAAAAACCGCTGAGGTAAAAACTAAACGCCACAATTGAATCACAAAATTTCTCATCCCGGTACTGCGAATGAAAATTTTGTTTGCAAGAAATACGTATGAATACGAAAATTTTCTCAATAACTGCCGTTTGGAAGTGAAAAGAGTCACACAAATTTACAGTTAAAACTAATAGGCTTTCAAAAAAACCCTCGGGGGAACAACGAAACGAGTCGCTTGAATCACGAAATTTCTCATCCCGGGACTGCGGCTGGAAAACGTTATGCTTGCAAGAAATACGCATAAATGATGCCATTTTCTCAAAAACGACCCTTTTGAATGGTAAAGAAAGAACAAATTTTCATTTGATGAATGAAAAGCTTTTAGAAAAATACTTGGAAGAAAAACTTACACGAAAATTGATTCACGAAATTTCTCATCCCGGGACTGCGGAGGAAAATAATTATGTTTAAAAAGTACGTATATTAACGAAACTTTTATAACAGCGACTGCTTTGAAAGGAAGGGAGGCAACCAAATATTCATTCAATAAATTTTAAGATTAAAAAAACCGCTGAGGTAAAAACTAAACGCCACAATTCAATCACAAAATTTCTCATCCCGGTACTGCGGATGAAAAATTTTATGTTTGCAAGAAATACCTTTGAATACGAAAGTTTTCCCAATAACTGCCGTTTGGAAATGAAAAGGTTAACACAAATTTACAATTAAAACTAACAGTCTTTTTAAAAAACCCTCGGGGGAACAACAAAACGAGTCGCTTGAATCACGAAATTTTTCATTCCGGGACTGCGGCTGGAAAACTTTATGCTTTCAAAAAATACGTTTAATGATACCATTTTCTGAAAAACGACCGTTTTGAATGGTAAAGAAAGAACAAATTTTCATTTGATGAATGAAAAGCTTTTAAAAAAGCACTTGGAAGAAAAATTTAGACAAGAATTGATTCGCGAAATTTTTCATCCCGGGACTGCGGAGGAAAATTATTATGTTTAAAAAATAAGTATATAAACGAAACTTTCATATCAGCGACTGCCCTTAAAGGAAGAGAGGCGACTTAATATTCATTCAATGAATTTTAAGCTTTAAAAAACCGCTGAGGTAAAAACTAAACGCCACAATTGAATCACAAAATTTCTCATCCCGGTACTGCGGATGAAAATTTTGTTTGCAAGAAATACGTATGAATACGAAAATTTTCTCAATAACTGCCGTTTGGAAGTGAAAAGAGTCACACAAATTTACAGTTAAAACTAATAGGCTTTCAAAAAAACCCTCGGGGGAACAACGAAACGAGTCGCTTGAATCACGAAATTTCTCATCCCGGGACTGCGGCTGGAAAACGTTATGCTTGCAAGAAATACGCATAAATGATACCATTTTCTCAAAAACGACCCTTTTGAATGGTAAAGAAAGAACAAATTTTCATTTGATGAATGAAAAGCTTTTAGAAAAATACTTGGAAGAAAAACTTACACGAAAATTGATTCACGAAATTTCTCATCCCGGGACTGCGGAGGAAAATAATTATGTTTAAAAAGTACGTATATTAACGAAACTTTTATAACAGCGACTGCTTTGAAAGGAAGGGAGGCAACCAAATATTCATTCAATAAATTTTAAGATTAAAAAAACCGCTGAGGTAAAAACTAAACGCCACAATTCAATCACAAAATTTCTCATCCCGGTACTGCGGATGAAAAATTTTATGTTTGCAAGAAATACCTTTGAATACGAAAGTTTTCCCAATAACTGCCGTTTGGAAATGAAAAGAGTAACACAAATTTACAATTAAAACTAACAGTCTTTTTAAAAAACCCTCGGGGGAACAACAAAACGAGTCGCTTGAATCACGAAATTTTTCATTCCGGGACTGCGGCTGGAAAACTTTATGCTTTCAAAAAATACGTTTAATGATACCATTTTCTGAAAAACGACCGTTTTTAATGGTAAAGAAAGAACAAATTTTCATTTGATGAATGAAAAGCTTTTAAAAAAGCACTTGGAAGAAAAATTTAGACAAGAATTGATTCGCGAAATTTTTCATCCCGGGACTACGGAGGAAAATTATTATGTTTAAAAAATAAGTATATTAACGAAACTTTTATATCAGCTACTGCCTTTAAAGGAAGAGAGGCGACAAAATATTCATTCAATGAATTTTAAGCTTTAAAAAACCGCTGAGGTAAAAACTAAACGCCACAATTGAATCACAAAATTTCTCATCCCGGTACAGCGGATGAAAAATTTTGTTTGCAAGAAAAACGTATGAATACGAAAATTTACCCAATAACTGCCGTTTGGAAATGAATAGAGTCACACAAATTTACAATTAAAACTAACAGTCTTTTTAAAAAACCCTCGGGGGAACAACAAAACGAGTCGCTTGAATCACGAAATTTCTCATCCCGGGACTGCGGCTGGAAAACGTTATGCTTGCAAGAAATACGCATAAATGATACCATTTTCTCAAAAACGACCCTTTTGAATGGTAAAGAAAGAACAAATTTTCATTTGATGAATGAAAAGCTTTTAGAAAAATACTTGGAAGAAAAACTTACACGAAAATTGATTCACGAAATTTCTCATCCCGGGACTGCGGAGGAAAATAATTATGTTTAAAAAGTACGTATATTAACGAAACTTTTATAACAGCGACTGCTTTGAAAGGAAGGGAGGCAACCAAATATTCATTCAATAAATTTTAAGATTAAAAAAACCGCTGAGGTAAAAACTAAACGCCACAATTCAATCACAAAATTTCTCATCCCGGTACTGCGGATGAAAAATTTTATGTTTGCAAGAAATACCTTTGAATACGAAAGTTTTCCCAATAACTGCCGTTTGGAAATGAAAAGAGTAACACAAATTTACAATTAAAACTAACAGTCTTTTTAAAAAACCCTCGGAAGAACAACAAAACGAGTCGCTTGAATCACGAAATTTTTCATTCCGGGACTGCGGCTGGAAAACTTTATGCTTTCAAAAAATACGTTTAATGATACCATTTTCTGAAAAACGACCGTTTTGAATGGTAAAGAAAGAACAAATTTTCATTTGATGAATGAAAAGCTTTTAAAAAAGCACTTGGAAGAAAAATTTAGACAAGAATTGATTCGCGAAATTTTTCATCCCGGGACTACGGAGGAAAATTATTATGTTTAAAAAATAAGTATATTAACGAAACTTTTATAACAGCGACTGCCTTTAAAGGAAGAGAGGCGACAAAATATTCATTCAATTAATTTTAAGCTTTAAAAAACCGCTGAGGTAAAAACTAAACGCCACAATTGAATCACAAAATTTCTCATCCCGGTACAGCGGATGAAAAATTTTGTTTGCAAGAAAAACGTTTGAATACGAAAATTTACCCAATAACTGCCGTTTGGAAATGAAAAGAGTCACACAAATTTACAATTAAAACTAACAGTCTTTTTAAAAAACCCTCGGGGGAACAACTAAACGAGTCGCTTGAATCACGAAATTTTTCATCCCGGGACTGCGGCTGGAAAACGTTATGCTTGCAAGAAATACGTATAAATGATACCATTTTCTCAAAAACGACCGTTTTGAATGGTAAAGAAAGAACAAATTTTCATTTGATGAATGAAAAGCTTTTAGAAAAATACTTGGAAGAAAAACTTACACGAAAATTGATTCACGAAATTTCTCATCCCGGGACCTCGGAGGAAAATTATTATGTTTAAAAAGTACGTATATTAACGAAACTTTTATAACAGCGACTGCTTTGAAAGGAAGGGAGGCAACCAAATATTCATTCAATGAATTTTAAGATTTAAAAAACCGCTGAGGTAAAAACTAAACGCCACAATTCAATCACAAAATTTCTCATCCCGGTACTGCGGATGAAAAATTTTGTTTGCAAGAAAAACGTATGAATACGAAAATTTTCCCAATAACTGCCGTTTGGAAATGAAAAGAGTCACACAAATTTACAATTAAAACTAACAGTCTTTTTAAAAAACCCTCGGGGGAACAACTAAACGAGTCGCTTGAATCACGAAATTTCTCATCCCGGGACTGCGGCTGGAAAACTTAATGCTTGCAAAAAATACGTATAAATGATACCATTATCTCAAAAACGACCGTTTTGAATAGTAAAGAAAGAACAAATTTTCATTTGGTGAGGTGAAAGAAAGAGAAAAAACAACTTTGCACTTCCACACACTTTTTTAATATAACACGACCATGGTTTCGATGCTGCGCATCATCTTCAGGTACAACATAACAAAATTATTCAACTTATATAGCCAGGAGCCAGGTAGGGGAAGTCAGGGAGAGGGGTGGTAGCAATCATTGGTGGGTGAAGGGAAAGGGAAAGTGAGGGGGAACTAATGGATGCAGACGGTACAAAGGGGGGTGGTTGTTTGCAACAACCACCCCCCTTTGTACCGTCTGCATCCATTAGTTCCCCCTCACTTTCCCTTTCCCTTCACCCACCAATGATTGCTACCACCCCTCTCCCTGACTTCCCCTACCTGGCTCCTGGCTATATAAGTTGAATAATTTTGTTATGTTGTACCTGAAGATGATGCGCAGCATCGAAACCATGGTCGTGTTATATTAAAAAAGTGTGTGGAAGTGCAAAGTTGTTTTTTCTCTTTCTTTCACCTCACCATGAAAGAATTCCACCAAGTTAAGCCTGAAACTGTTAGATTCAAATTTTCATTTGATGAATGAAAAGCTTTTAAAAAAGCACTTGGAAGAAAAATTTAGACAAGAATTGATTCGCGAAATTTTTAATCCCGGGACTGCGGAGGAAAATTATTATGTTTAAAAAATACGTATATTAACGAAACTTTTATAATAGCGAGTGCTTTGAAAGGAAGAAAGGCGACCAAATATTCATTCAATGAATTTTAAGCTTCAAAAAAACCGCTGAGGTTAAAACTAAACGCCACAATTCAATCACAAAATTTCTCATCCCGGTACTGCGGATGAAAAATTTGATGTTTGATAGAAATACTTTTGAATACGAAAGTTTTCCCAATAACTGCCGTTTGGAAATGAAAAGAGTAACACAAATTTACAATAAAAACTATCAGCCTTCCAAAAAAAACCCTCGGGGGAACAACTAAATAAGTCGCTTGAATCACGAAATTTCTCAAACCGGGACTGCGGCTGGAAAACGTTATGCTTGCAAGAAATACGTATAAATGATACCATTTTCTCAAAAACGACCGTTTTGAAAGGTAAAGAAAGGAACAAATTTTCATTTGATGAATGAAGAGCCTTTTAAAAAAGCACTTGGAAGAAAAATTTAGACAAGAAATTTTTCATCCCGGGACTGAGGAGGAAAATTATTATGTTTAAAAAATAAGTATATAAACGAAACTTTCATATCAGCGACTGCCCTTAAAGGAAGAGAGGCGACCAAATATTCATTCAATGAATTTTAAGCTTTAAAAAACCGCTGAGGTAAAAACTGAACGCCACAATTGAATCACAAAATTTCTCATCCCGGTACTGCGGATGAAAATTTTGTTTGCAAGAAATACGTATGAATACGAAAATTTTCTCAATAACTGCCGTTTGGAAGTGAAAAGAGTCACACAAATTTACAGTTAAAACTAATAGGCTTTCAAAAAAACCCTCGGGGGAACAACGAAACGAGTTGCTTGAATCACGAAATTTCTCATCCCGGGACTGCGGCTGGAAAACGTTATGCTTGCAAGAAATACGCATAAATGATACCATTTTCTCAAAAACGACCGTTTGGAATGGTAAAGAAAGAACAAATTTTCATTTGATGAATGAAAAGCTTTTAGAAAAATACTTGGAAGAAAAACTTAACGAAAATTGATTCACGAAATTTCTCATCCCGGGACTGCGGAGGAAAATAATTATGTTTAAAAAGTACGTATATTAACGAAACTTTTATAACAGCGACTGCTTTGAAAGGAAGGGAGGCAACCAAATATTCATTCAATAAATTTTAAGATTTAAAAAACCGCTGAGGTAAAAACTAAACGCCACAATTCAATCACAAAATTTCTCATCCCGGTACTGCGGATGAAAATTTTGTTTGCAAGAAATACGTATGAATACGAAAATTTTCTCAATAACTGCCGTTTGGAAGTGAAAAGAGTCACACAAATTTACAGTTAAAACTAAAAGGCTTTCAAAAAAACCCTCGGGGGAACAACGAAACGAGTTGCTTGAATCATGAAATTTCTCATCCCGGGACTGCGGCTGGAAAACGTTATGCTTGCAAGAAATACGCATAAATGATACCATTTTCTCAAAAACGACCGTTGGGAATGGTAAAGAAAGAACAAATTTTCATTTGATGAATGAAAAGCTTTTAGAAAAATACTTGGAAGAAAAACTTACACGAAAATTGATTCACGAAATTTCTCATCCCGGGACTGCGGAGGAAAATAATTATGTTTAAAAAGTACGTATATTAACGAAACTTTTATAACAGCGACTGCTTTGAAAGGAAGGGAGGCAACCAAATATTCATTCAATAAATTTTAAGATTTAAAAAACCGCTGAGGTAAAAACTAAACGCCACAATTCAATCACAAAATTTCTCATCCCGGTACTGCGGATGAAAAATTTTGTTTGCAAGAAATACCTTTGAATACGAAAGTTTTCCCAAAAACTGCCGTTTGGAAATGAAAAGAGTCACACAAATTTACAATTAAAACTAACAGTCTTTTTAAAAAACCCTCGGGGGAACAACTAAACGAGTCGCTTGAATCACGAAATTTCTCATCCCGGGACTGCGGCTGGAAAACTTAATGCTTGCAAAAAATACGTATAAATGATACCATTATCTCAAAAACGACCGTTTTGAATAGTAAAGAAAGAACAAATTTTCATTTGATGAATGAAAAGCTTTTAAAAAAGCACTTGGAAGAAAAATTTAGACAAGAATTGATTCGCAAAATTTTTAATCCCGGGACTGCGGAGGAAAATTATTATGTTTAAAAAATACGTATATTAACGAAACTTTTATAATAGCGAGTGCCTTGAAAGGAAGAAAGGCGACCAAATATTCATTCAATGAATTTTAAGCTTCAAAAAAACCGCTGAGGTTAAAACTAAACGCCACAATTCAATCACAAAATTTCTCATCCCGGTACTGCGGATGAAAAATTTGATGTTTGATAGAAATACTTTTGAATACGAAAGTTTTCCCAATAACTGCCGTTTGGAAATGAAAAGAGTAACACAAATTTACAATAAAAACTAACAGGCTTCCAAAAAAAACCCTCGGGGGAACAACTAAATAAGTCGCTTGAATCACGAAATTTCTCATCCCGGGACTGCGGCTGGAAAACGTTATGCTTGCAAGAAATACGTATAAATGATACCATTTTCTCAAAAACGACCGTTTTGAAATGTAAAGAAAGGAACAAATTTTCATTTGATGAATGAAGAGCCTTTTAAAAAGCACTTGGAAGAAAAACCTACACGAAAATTGATTCGCGAAATTACTCATCCCGGGACTGCGGAGGAAAATTATTATGTTTAAAAAATACGTATATTAACGAAACTTTTATAATAGCGAGTGCTTTGAAAGGAAGAAAGGCGACCAAATATTCATTCAATGAATTTTAAGCTTCAAAAAAACCGCTGAGTTTAAAGTAAACGCCACAATTCAATCACAAAATTTCTCATCCCGGTACTGCGGATGAAAAATTTAATGTTTGATAGAAATACTTTTGAATACGAAAGTTTTCCCAATAACTGCCGTTTGGAAATGAAAAGAGTAACACAAATTTACAATTAAAACTAACAGTCTTTTTAAAAAACCCTCGGGGGAACAACAAAACGAGTCGCTTGAATCACGAAATTTCTCATCCTGGGACTGCGGCTGGAAAACTTTATGCTTTCAAAAAATACGTATAAATGATACCATTTTCTCAAAAACGTGCGTTTTGAATGGTAAAGAAAGACCAAATTTTCATTTGATGAATGAAAAGCTTTTAAAAAAGCATTTGGAAGAGAAACACGAAAATTGATTCGCGATATTTTTCATGCCGAGACTGCGGAGGAAAATTATTATGTTTAAAAAATAAGTATATAAACGAAACTTTCATATCAGCGACTGCCTTTAAAGGAAGAGAGGCCACAAAATATTCATTCAATGAATTTTAAGCTTTAAAAAACCGCTGAGGTTAAAACTAAACGCCACATTTCAATCACAAAATTTCTCATCCCGGTACTGCGGATGAAAAATTTTATGTTTGATAAAAATACTTTTGAATACGAAAGTTTTCCCAATAACTGCCGTTTGGAAATGAAAAGAGTAACACAAATTTACAATTAAAACTAACAGTCTTTTTAAAAAACCCTCGGGGGAACAACAAAACGCGTCGCTTGAATCACGAAATTTCTCATCCCGGGACTACGGCTGGAAAACTTTATGCTTTCAAAAAATACGTTTAATGATACCATTTTCTCAAAAACGACCGTTTTGAATGGTAAAGAAAGAACAAATTTTCATTTGATGAATGAAAAGCTTTTAAAAAAGCACTTGGAAGAAAAATTTAGACAAGAATTAATTCGCGAAATTTTTCATCCCGGGACTGCGGAGGAAAATTATTATGTTTAAAAAATAAGTATATAAACGAAACTTTCATATCAGCGACTGCCCTTAAAGGAAGAGAGGCGACCAAATATTCATTCAATGAATTTTAAGCTTTAAAAAACCGCTGAGGTAAAAACTAAACGCCACAATTGAATCACAAAATTTCTCATCCCGGTACTGCGGATGAAAATTTTGTTTGCAAGAAATACGTATGAATACGAAAATTTTCTCAATAACTGCCGTTTGGAAGTGAAAAGAGTCACACAAATTTACAGTTAAAACTAATAGGCTTTCAAAAAAACCCTCGGGGGAACAACGAAACGAGTTGCTTGAATCACGAAATTTCTCATCCCGGGACTGCGGCTGGAAAACGTTATGCTTGCAAGAAATACGCATAAATGATACCATTTTCTCAAAAACGACCGTTTGGAATGGTAAAGAAAGAACAAATTTTCATTTGATGAATGAAAAGCTTTTAGAAAAATACTTGGAAGAAAAACTTACACGAAAATTGATTCACGAAATTTCTCATCCCGGGACTGCGGAGGAAAATAATTATGTTTAAAAAGTACGTATATTAACGAAACTTTTATAACAGCGACTGCTTTGAAAGGAAGGGAGGCAACCAAATATTCATTCAATAAATTTTAAGATTTAAAAAACCGCTGAGGTAAAAACTAAACGCCACAATTCAATCACAAAATTTCTCATCCCGGTACTACGGATGAAAAATTTTGTTTGCAAGAAAAACGTATGAATACGAAAATTTACCCAATAACTGCCGTTTGGAAATGAAAAGAGTCAGACAAATTTACAATTAAAACTAACAGTCTTTTTAAAAAACCCTCGGGGGAACAACAAAACGAGTCGCTTGAATCACGAAATTTTTCATCCCGGGACTGCGGCTGGAAAACTTTATGCTTTCAAAAAATACGTTTAATGATACCATTTTCTGAAAAACGACCGTTTTGAATGGTAAAGAAAGAACAAATTTTCATTTGATGAATGAAAAGCTTTTAAAAAAGCACTTGGAAGAAAAATTTAGACAAGAATTGATTCGCGTAATTTTTCATCCCGGGACTACGGAGGAAAATTATTATGTTTAAAAAATAAGTATATTAACGAAACTTTTATAACAGCGACTGCCTTTAAAGGAAGAGAGGCGACAAAATATTCATTCAATGAATTTTAAGCTTTAAAAAACCGCTGAGGTAAAAACTAAACGCCACAATTGAATCACAAAATTTCTCATCCCGGTACAGCGGATGAAAAATTTTGTTTGCAAGAAAAACGTATGAATACGAAAATTTACCCAATAACTGCCGTTTGGAAATGAAAAGAGTCAGACAAATTTACAATTAAAACTAACAGTCTTTTTAAAAAACCCTCGGGGGAACAACTAAACGAGTCGCTTGAATCACGAAATTTCTCATCCCGGGACTGCGGCTGGAAAACTTAATGCTTGCAAAAAATACGTATAAATGATACCATTATCTCAAAAACGACCGTTTTGAATGGTAAAGAAAGAACAAATTTTCATTTGATGAATGAAAAGCTTTTAAAAAAGCACTTGGAAGAAAAATTTAGACAAGAATTGATTCGCGAAATTTTTAATCCCGGGACTGCGGAGGAAAATTATTATGTTTAAAAAATAAGTATATAAACGAACCTTTCATATCAGCGACTGCTTTTAAAGGAAGAGAGGCGACAAAATATTCATTCAATGAATTTTAAACTTTAAAAAACCGCTGAGGTAAAAACTAAACGCCACAATTGAATCACAAAATTTCTCATCCCGGTACTGCGGATGAAAAATTTTGTTTGCAAGAAATACGTATGAATACGAAAATTTTCTCAATGACTGCCGTTTGGAAGTGAAAAGAGTCACAAAAATTTACAGTTAAAACTAATAGGCTTTCAAAAAAACCCTCGGGGGAACAACGAAACGAGTCGCTTGAATCACGAAATTTCTCATCCCGGGACTGTGGCTGGATAACGTTATGCTTGCAAGAAATACGCATAAATGATACCATTTTCTCAAAAACGACCGTTTTGAATGGTAAAGAAAGAACAAATTTTCATTTGATGAATGAAAAGCTTTTAGAAAAATACTTGGAAGAAAAACTTACACGAAAATTGATTCACGAAATTTCTCATCCCGGGACCTCGGAGGAAAATTATTATGTTTAAAAAGTACGTATATTAACGAAACTTTTATAACAGCGACTGCTTTGAAAGGAAGGGAGGCAACCAAATATTCATTCAATGAATTTTAAGATTTAAAAAACCGCTGAGGTAAAAACTAAACGCCACAATTCAATCACAAAATTTCTCATCCCGGTACTGCGGATGAAAAATTTTGTTTGCAAGAAAAACGTATGAATACGAAAATTTTCCCAATAACTGCCGTTTGGAAATGAAAAGAGTCACACAAATTTACAATTAAAACTAACAGTCTTTTTAAAAAACCCTCGGGGGAACAACTAAACGAGTCGCTTGAATCACGAAATTTCTCATCCCGGGACTGCGGCTGGAAAACTTAAGGCTCGCAAAAAATACGTATAAATGATACCATTATCTCAAAAACGACCGTTTTGAATAGTAAAGAAAGACCAAATTTTCATTTGATGAATGAAAAGCTTTTAAAAAAGCACTTGGAAGAAAAACACGAAAATTGATTCGCGATATTTTTCATCCCGAGACTGCGGAGGAAAATTATTATGTTTAAAAAATAAGTATATAAACGAAACTTTCATATCAGCGACTGCCCTTAAAGAAAGAGAGGCGACCAAATATTCATTCAATGAATTTTAAGCTTTAAAAAACCGCTGAGGTAAAACTAAACGCCACAATTGAATCACAAAATTTCTCATCCCGGTACTGCGGATGAAAAATTTTGTTTGCAAGAAATAAGTTTGAATACGAAAATTTTCAGGATAACTGCCGTTTGGAAATGAAAAGAGTCAAACAAATTTACAATTAAAACTAACAGGCTTCCAAAAAAACCCTCGGGGGAACAACTAAACGAGTCGCTTGAATCACGAAATTTCTCATCCCGGGACTGCGGCTGGAAAACGTTATGCTTGCAAGAAATACGTATAAATGATACCATTTTCTCAAAAACGACCGTTTTGAAAGGTACAGAAAGGAACAAATTTTCATTTGATGAATGAAGAGCCTTTAAAAAAGCACTTGAAAGAAAAACTTACACGAAAATTGATTCGCGAAATTACTCATCCCGGGACTGCGGAGGAAAAATATTATGTATAAAAAATACGTATATTAACGAACCTTTTATAATAGCGAGTGCTTTGAAAGGAAGAAAGGCGACCAAATATTCATTCAATGAATTTTAAGCTTCAAAAAAACCGCTGAGGTTAAAACTAAACGCCACATTTCAATCACAAAATTTCTCATCCCGGTACTGCGGATGAAAAATTTTATGTTTGATAAAAATACTTTTGAATACGAAAGTTTTCCCAATAACTGCCGTTTGGAAATGAAAAGAGTAACACAAATTTACAATTAAAACTAACAGTCTTTTTAAAAAACCCTCGGGGGAACAACAAAACGAGTCGCTTGAATCACGAAATTTTTCATCCCGGGACTGCGGCTGGAAAACTTTATGCTTTCAAAAAATACGTTTAATGATACCATTTTCTGAAAAACGACCGTTTTGAATGGTAAAGAAAGAACAAATTTTCATTTGATGAATGAAAAGCTTTTAAAAAAGCACTTGGAAGAAAAATTTAGACAAGAATTGATTCGCGTAATTTTTCATCCCGGGACTACGGAGGAAAATTATTATGTTTAAAAAATAAGTATATTAACGAAACTTTTATAACAGCGACTGCCTTTAAAGGAAGAGAGGCGACAAAATATTCATTCAATGAATTTTAAGCTTTAAAAAACCGCTGAGGTAAAAACTAAACGCCACAATTGAATCACAAAATTTCTCATCCCGGTACAGCGGATGAAAAATTTTGTTTGCAAGAAAAACGTATGAATACGAAAATTTACCCAATAACTGCCGTTTGGAAATGAAAAGAGTCAGACAAATTTACAATTAAAACTAACAGTCTTTTTAAAAAACCCTCGGGGGAACAACTAAACGAGTCGCTTGAATCACGAAATTTCTCATCCTGGGACTGCGGCTGGAAAACTTAATGCTTGCAAAAAATACGTATAAATGATACCATTATCTCAAAAACGACCGTTTTGAATGGTAAAGAAAGAACAAATTTTCATTTGATGAATGAAAAGCTTTTAAAAAAGCACTTGGAAGAAAAATTTAGACAAGAATTGATTCGCGAAATTTTTAATCCCGGGACTGCGGAGGAAAATTATTATGTTTAAAAAATAAGTATATAAACGAACCTTTCATATCAGCGACTGCTTTTAAAGGAAGAGAGGCGACAAAATATTCATTCAATGAATTTTAAACTTTAAAAAACCGCTGAGGTAAAAACTAAACGCCACAATTGAATCACAAAATTTCTTATCCCGGTACTGCGGATGAAAAATTTTGTTTGCAAGAAATACGTATGAATACGAAAATTTTCTCAATGACTGCCGTTTGGAAGTGAAAAGAGTCACACAAATTTACAGTTAAAACTAATAGGCTTTCAAAAAAACCCTCGGGGGAACAACGAAACGAGTCGCTTGAATCACGAAATTTCTCATCCCGGGACTGTGGCTGGATAACGTTATGCTTGCAAGAAATACGCATAAATGATACCATTTTCTCAAAAACGACCGTTTTGAATGGTAAAGAAAGAACAAATTTTCATTTGATGAATGAAAAGCTTTTAGAAAAATACTTGGAAGAAAAACTTACACGAAAATTGATTCACGAAATTTCTCATCCCGGGACCTCGGAGGAAAATTATTATGTTTAAAAAGTACGTATATTAACGAAACTTTTATAACAGCGACTGCTTTGAAAGGAAGGGAGGCAACCAAATATTCATTCAATGAATTTTAAGATTTAAAAAACCGCTGAGGTAAAAACTAAACGCCACAATTCAATCACAAAATTTCTCATCCCGGTACTGCGGATGAAAAATTTTGTTTGCAAGAAAAACGTTTGAATACGAAAATTTTCCCAATAACTGCCGTTTGGAAATGAAAAGAGTCACACAAATTTACAATTAAAACTAACAGTCTTTTTAAAAAACCCTCGGGGGAACAACTAAACGAGTCGCTTGAATCACGAAATTTCTCATCCCGGGAATGCGGCTGGAAAACTTAAGGCTCGCAAAAAATACGTATAAATGATACCATTATCTCAAAAACGACCGTTTTGAATAGTAAAGAAAGACCAAATTTTCATTTGATGAATGAAAAGCTTTTAAAAAAGCACTTGGAAGAAAAACACGAAAATTGATTCGCGATATTTTTCATCCCGAGACTGCAGAGGAAAATTATTATGTTTAAAAAATAAGTATATAAACGAAACTTTCATATCAGCGACTGCCCTTAAAGAAAGAGAGGCGACCAAATATTCATTCAATGAATTTTAAGCTTTAAAAAACCGCTGAGGTAAAACTAAACGCCACAATTGAATCACAAAATTTCTCATCCCGGTACTGCGGATGAAAAATTTTGTTTGCAAGAAATAAGTTTGAATACGAAAATTTTCAGGATAACTGCCGTTTGGAAATGAAAAGAGTCAAACAAATTTACAATTAAAACTAACAGGCTTCCAAAAAAACCCTCGGGGGAACAACTAAACGAGTCGCTTGAATCACGAAATTTCTCATCCCGGGACTGCGGCTGGAAAACGTTATGCTTGCAAGAAATACGTATAAATGATACCATTTTCTCAAAAACGACCGTTTTGAAAGGTACAGGAAGGAACAAATTTTCATTTGATGAATGAAGAGCCTTTAAAAAAGCACTTGAAAGAAAAACTTACACGAAAATTGATTCGCGAAATTACTCATCCCGGGACTGCGGAGGAAAAATATTATGTATAAAAAATACGTATATTAACGAAACTTTTATAATAGCGAGTGCTTTGAAAGGAAGAAAGGCGACCAAATATTCATTCAATGAATTTTAAGCTTCAAAAAAACCGCTGAGGTTAAAACTAAACGCCACATTTCAATCACAAAATTTCTCATCCCGGTACTGCGGATGAAAAATTTTATGTTTGATAAAAATACTTTTGAATACGAAAGTTTTCCCAATAACTGCCGTTTGGAAATGAAAAGAGTAACACAAATTTACAATTAAAACTAACAGTCTTTTTAAAAAACCCTCGGGGGAACAACAAAACGAGTCGCTTGAATCACGAAATTTTTCATCCCGGGACTGCGGCTGGAAAACTTTATGCTTTCAAAAAATACGTTTAATGATACCATTTTCTGAAAAACGACCGTTTTGAATGGTAAAGAAAGAACAAATTTTCATTTGATGAATGAAAAGCTTTTAAAAAAGCACTTGGAAGAAAAATTTAGACAAGAATTGATTCGCGTAATTTTTCATCCCGGGACTACGGAGGAAAATTATTATGTTTAAAAAATAAGTATATTAACGAAACTTTTATAACAGCGACTGCCTTTAAAGGAAGAGAGGCGACAAAATATTCATTCAATGAATTTTAAGCTTTAAAAAACCGCTGAGGTAAAAACTAAACGCCACAATTGAATCACAAAATTTCTCATCCCGGTACAGCGGATGAAAAATTTTGTTTGCAAGAAAAACGTATGAATACGAAAATTTACCCAATAACTGCCGTTTGGAAATGAAAAGAGTCAGACAAATTTACAATTAAAACTAACAGTCTTTTTAAAAAACCCTCGGGGTAACAACTAAACGAGTCGCTTGAATCACGAAATTTCTCATCCTGAGACTGCGGCTGGAAAACTTAATGCTTGCAAAAAATACGTATAAATGATACCATTATCTCAAAAACGACCGTTTTGAATGGTAAAGAAAGAACAAATTTTCATTTGATGAATGAAAAGCTTTTAAAAAAGCACTTGGAAGAAAAATTTAGACAAGAATTGATTCGCGAAATTTTTAATCCCGGGACTGCGGAGGAAAATTATTATGTTTAAAAAATAAGTATATAAACGAACCTTTCATATCAGCGACTGCTTTTAAAGGAAGAGAGGCGACAAAATATTCATTCAATGAATTTTAAACTTTAAAAAACCGCTGAGGTAAAAACTAAACGCCACAATTGAATCACAAAATTTCTTATCCCGGTACTGCGGATGAAAAATTTTGTTTGCAAGAAATACGTATGAATACGAAAATTTTCTCAATGACTGCCGTTTGGAAGTGAAAAGAGTCACACAAATTTACAGTTAAAACTAATAGGCTTTCAAAAAAACCCTCGGGGGAACAACGAAACGAGTCGCTTGAATCACGAAATTTCTCATCCCGGGACTGTGGCTGGATAACGTTATGCTTGCAAGAAATACGCATAAATGATACCATTTTCTCAAAAACGACCGTTTTGAATGGTAAAGAAAGAACAAATTTTCATTTGATGAATGAAAAGCTTTTAGAAAAATACTTGGAAGAAAAACTTACACGAAAATTGATTCACGAAATTTCTCATCCCGGGACCTCGGAGGAAAATTATTATGTTTAAAAAGTACGTATATTAACGAAACTTTTATAACAGCGACTGCTTTGAAAGGAAGGGAGGCAACCAAATATTCATCAATGAATTTTAAGATTTAAAAAACCGCTGAGGTAAAAACTAAACGCCACAATTCAATCACAAAATTTCTCATCCCGGTACTGCGGATGAAAAATTTTGTTTGCAAGAAAAACGTATGAATACGAAAATTTTCCCAATAACTGCCGTTTGGAAATGAAAAGAGTCACACAAATTTACAATTAAAACTAACAGTCTTTTTAAAAAACCCTCGGGGGAACAACTAAACGAGTCGCTTGAATCACGAAATTTCTCATCCCGGGACTGCGGCTGGAAAACTTAAGGCTCGCAAAAAATACGTATAAATGATACCATTATCTCAAAAACGACCGTTTTGAATAGTAAAGAAAGACCAAATTTTCATTTGATGAATGAAAAGCTTTTAAAAAAGCACTTGGAAGAAAAACACGAAAATTGATTCGCGATATTTTTCATCCCGAGACTGCGGAGGAAAATTATTATGTTTAAAAAATAAGTATATAAACGAAACTTTCATATCAGCGACTGCCCTTAAAGAAAGAGAGGCGACCAAATATTCATTCAATGAATTTTAAGCTTTAAAAAACCGCTGAGGTAAAACTAAACGCCACAATTGAATCACAAAATTTCTCATCCCGGTACTGCGGATGAAAAATTTTGTTTGCAAGAAATAAGTTTGAATACGAAAATTTTCAGGATAACTGCCGTTTGGAAATGAAAAGAGTCAAACAAATTTACAATTAAAACTAACAGGCTTCCAAAAAAACCCTCGGGGGAACAACTAAACGAGTCGCTTGAATCACGAAATTTCTCATCCCGGGACTGCGGCTGGAAAACGTTATGCTTGCAAGAAATACGTATAAATGATACCATTTTCTCAAAAACGACCGTTTTGAAAGGTACAGAAAGGAACAAATTTTCATTTGATGAATGAAGAGCCTTTAAAAAAGCACTTGAAAGAAAAACTTACACGAAAATTGATTCGCGAAATTACTCATCCCGGGACTGCGGAGGAAAAATATTATGTATAAAAAATACGTATATTAACGAAACTTTTATAATAGCGAGTGCTTTGAAAGGAAGAAAGGCGACCAAATATTCATTCAATGAATTTTAAGCTTCAAAAAAACCGCTGAGGTTAAAACTAAACGCCACATTTCAATCACAAAATTTCTCATCCCGGTACTGCGGATGAAAAATTTTATGTTTGATAAAAATACTTTTGAATACGAAAGTTTTCCCAATAACTGCCGTTTGGAAATGAAAAGAGTAACACAAATTTACAATTAAAACTAACAGTCTTTTTAAAAAAACCCTCGGGGGAACAACAAAACGAGTCGCTTGAATCACGAAATTTCTCATCATGGGACTTCGGCTGGAAAACTTTATGCTTTCAAAAAATACGTTTAATGATACCATTTTCTCAAAAACGACCGTTTTGAATGGTAAAGAAAGAACAAATTTTCATTTGATGAATGAAAAGCTTTTAAAAAAGCACTTGGAAGAAAAATTTAGACAAGAATTGATTCGCGAAATTTTTCATCCCGGGACTGCGGAGGAAATTTATTATGTTTAAAAAATAAGTATATAAACGAAACTTTCATATCAGCGACTGCCCTTAAAGGAAGAGAGGCGACTTAATATTCATTCAATGAATTTTAAGCTTTAAAAAACCGCTGAGGTAAAAACTAAACGCCACAATTGAATCACAAAATTTCTCATCCCGGTACTGCGGATGAAAATTTTGTTTGCAAGAAATACGTATGAATACGAAAATTTTCTCAATAACTGCCGTTTGGAAGTGAAAAGAGTCACACAAATTTACAGTTAAAACTAATAGGCTTTCAAAAAAACCCTCGGGGGAACAACGAAACAAGTCGCTTGAATCACGAAATTTCTCATCCCGGGACTGCGGCTGGAAAACGTTATGCTTGCAAGAAATACGCATAAATGATACCATTTTCTCAAAAACGACCGTTTTGAATGGTAAAGAAAGAACAAATTTTCATTTGATGAATGAAAAGCTTTTAGAAAAATACTTGGAAGAAAAACTTACACGAAAATTGATTCACGAAATTTCTCATCCCCACTGCGGAGGAAAATAATTATGTTTAAAAAGTACGTATATTAACGAAACTTTTATAACAGCGACTGCTTTGAAAGGAAGGGAGGCAACCAAATATTCATTCAATAAATTTTAAGATTAAAAAAACCGCTGAGGTAAAAACTAAACGCTACAATTCAATCACAAAATTTCTCATCCCGGTACTGCGGATGAAAAATTTTATGTTTGCAAGAAATACCTTTGAATACGAAAGTTTTCCCAATAACTGCCGTTTGGAAATGAAAAGAGTAACACAAATTTACAATTAAAACTAACAGTCTTTTTAAAAAACCCTCGGGGGAACAACAAAACGAGTCGCTTGAATCACGAAATTTTTCATTCCGGGACTGCGGCTGGAAAACTTTATGCTTTCAAAAAATACGTTTAATGATACCATTTTCTGAAAAACGACCGTTTTGAATGGTAAAGAAAGAACAAATTTTCATTTGATGAATGAAAAGCTTTTAAAAAAGCACTTGGAAGAAAAATTTAGACAAGAGTTGATTCGCGAAATTTTTCATCCCGGGACTACGGAGGAAAATTATTATGTTTAAAAAATAAGTATATTAACGAAACTTTTATAACAGCGACTGCCTTTAAAGGAAGAGAGGCGACAAAATATTCATTCAATGAATTTTAAGCTTTAAAAAACCGCTGAGGTAAAAACTAAACGCCACAATTGAATCACAAAATTTCTCATCCCGGTACAGCGGATGAAAAATTTTGTTTGCAAGAAAAACGTATGAATACGAAAATTTACCCAATAACTGCCGTTTGGAAATGAAAAGAGTCACACAAATTTACAATTAAAACTAAGTCTTTTTAAAAAACCCTCGGGGGAACAACTAAACGAGTCGCTTGAATCACGAAATTTCTCATCCCGGGACTGCGGCTGGAAAACTTAATGCTTGCAAAAAATACGTATAAATGATACCATTATCTCAAAAACGACCGTTTTGAATGGTAAAGAAAGAACAAATTTTCATTTGATGAATGAAAAGCTTTTAAAAAAGCACTTGGAAGAAAAATTTAGACAAGAATTGATTCGCGAAATTTTTAATCCCGGGACTGCGGAGGAAAATTTTTATGTTTAAAAAATAAGTATATTAACGAAACTTTTATAACAGCGACTGCCTTTAAAGAAAGAGAGGAGACAAAATATTCATTCAATGAATTTTAAACTTTAAAAAACCGCTGAGGTAAAAACTAAACGCCACAATTGAATCACAAAATTTCTCATCCCGGTACTGCGGATGAAAAATTTTATGTTTGATAAAAATACTTTTGAATACGAAAGTTTTCCCAATAACTGCCGTTTGGAAATGAAAAGAGTAATACAAATTTATAATTAAAACTAACAGTCTTTTTAAAAAACCCTCGGGGGAACAACAAAACGAGTCGCTTGAATCACGAAATTTCTCATCCCGGGACTTCGGCCGGAAAACTTTATGCTTTCAAAAAATACGTTTAATGATACCATTTTCTCAGAAACGACCGTTTTGAATGGTAAAGAGAGAAAAAATTTTCATTTGATGAATGAAAAGCTTTTAAAAAAGCACTTGGAAGAAAAATTTAGACAAGAATTGATTCGCGAAATTTTTCATCCCGGGACTGCGGAGGAAAATTATTATGTTTAAAAAATAAGTATATAAACGAAACTTTCATATCAGCGACTGCCCTTAAAGGAAGAGAGGCGACTTAATATTCATTCAATGAATTTTAAGCTTTAAAAAACCGCTGAGGTAAAAACTAAACGCCACAATTGAATCACAAAATTTCTCATCCCGGTACTGCGGATGAAAATTTTGTTTGCAAGAAATACGTATGAATACGAAAATTTTCTCAATAACTGCCGTTTGGAAGTGAAAAGAGTCACACAAATTTACAGTTAAAACTAATAGGCTTTCAAAAAAACCCTCGGGGGAACAACGAAACGAGTCGCTTGAATCACGAAATTTCTCATCCCGGGACTGCGGCTGGAAAACGTTATGCTTGCAAGAAATACGCATAAATGATACCATTTTCTCAAAAACGACCCTTTTGAATGGTAAAGAAAGAACAAATTTTCATTTGATGAATGAAAAGCTGTTAGAAAAATACTTGGAAGAAAAACTTACACGAAAATTGATTCACGAAATTTCTCATCCCGGGACTGCGGAGGAAAATAATTATGTTTAAAAAGTACGTATATTAACGAAACTTTTATAACAGCGACTGCTTTGAAAGGAAGGGAGGCAACCAAATATTCATTCAATAAATTTTAAGATTAAAAAAACCGCTGAGGTAAAAACTAAACGCCACAATTCAATCACAAAATTTTCATCCCGGTACTGCGGATGAAAAATTTTATGTTTGCAAGAAATACCTTTGAATACGAAAGTTTTCCCAATAACTGCCGTTTTGAAATGAAAAGAGTAACACAAATTTACAATTAAAACTAACAGTCTTTTTAAAAAACCCTCGGGGGAACAACAAAACGAGTCGCTTGAATCACGAAATTTTTCATTCCGGGACTGCGGCTGGAAAACTTTATGCTTTCAAAAAATACGTTTAATGATACCATTTTCTGAAAAACGTCCGTTTTGAATGGTAAAGAAAGAACAAATTTTCATTTGATGAATGAAAAGCTTTTAAAAAAGCACTTGGAAGAAAAATTTAGACAAGAATTGATTCGCGAAATTTTTCATCCCGGGACTACGGAGGAAAATTATTATGTTTAAAAAATAAGTATATTAACGAAACTTTTATAACAGCGACTGCCTTTAAAGGAAGAGAGGCGACAAAATATTCATTCAATGAATTTTAAGCTTTAAAAAACCGCTGAGGTAAAAACAAAACGCCACAATTGAATCACAAAATTTCTCATCCCGGTACAGCGGATGAAAAATTTTGTTTGCAAGAAAAACGTATGAATACGAAAATTTACCCAATAACTGCCGTTTGGAAATGAAAAGAGTCACACAAATTTTACAATTAAAACTAACAGTCTTTTTAAAAAACCCTCAGGGGAACAACTAAACGAGTCGCTTGAATCACGAAATTTCTCATCCCGGGACTGCGGCTGGAAAACTTAATGCTTGCAAAAAATATGTATAAATGATACCATTATCTCAAAAACGACCGTTTTGAATGGTAAAGAAAGAACAAATTTTCATTTGATGAATGAAAAGCTTTTAAAAAAGCACTTGGAAGAAAAATTTAGACCAGAATTGATTCGCGAAATTTTTAATCCCGGGACTGCGGAGGAAAATTTTTATGTTTAAAAAATAAGTATATTAACGAAACTTTTATAACAGCGACTGCCTTTAAAGGAAGAGAGGCGACAAAATATTCATTCAATGAATTTTAAACTTTAAAAAACCGCTGAGGTAAAAACTAAACGCCACAATTGAATCACAAAATTTCTCATCCCGGTACTGCGGATGAAAAATTTTGTTTGCAAGAAAAACGTATGAATACGAAAATTTTCCCAATAACTGCCGTTTTGAAATGAAAACAGTCACACAAATTTACAATTAAAACTAACAGTCTTTTTAAAAAACCCTCGGGGGAACAACTAAACGAGTCGCTTGAATCACGAAATTTCTCATCCCGGGACTGCGGCTGGAAAACTTAATGCTTGCAAAAAATACGTATAAATGATACCATTATCTCCAAAACGACCGTTTTGAATAGTAAAGAAAGAACAAATTTTCATTTGATGAATGAAAAGCTTTTAAAAAAGCACTTGGAAGAAAAATTTAGACAAGAATTGATTCGCGAAATTTTTAATCCCGGGACTGCGGAGGAAAATTATTATGTTTAAAAAATACGTATATTAACGAAACTTTTATAATAGCGAGTGCTTTGAAAGGAAGAAAGGCGACCAAATATTCATTCAATGAATTTTAAGCTTCAAAAAAACCGCTGAGGTTAAAACTAAACGCCACAATTCAATCACAAAATTTCTCATCCCGGTACTGCGGATGAAAAATTTGATGTTTGATAGAAATACTTTTGAATACGAAAGTTTTCCCAATAACTGCCGTTTGGAAATGAAAAGAGTAACACAAATTTACAATAAAAACTAACAGGCTTCCAAAAAAAACCCTCGGGGGAACAACTAAATGAGTCGCTTGAATCACGAAATTTCTCATCCCGGGACTGCGGCTGGAAAACGTTATGCTTGCAAGAAATACGTATAAATGATACCATTTTCTCAAAAACGACCGTTTTGAAAGGTAAATAAAGGAACAAATTTTCATTTGATGAATGAAGAGCCTTTTAAAAAGCACTTGGAAGAAAAACCTACACGAAAATTGATTCGCGAAATTACTCATCCCGGGACTGCGGAGGAAAATTATTATGTTTAAAAAATACGTTTATTAACGAAACTTTTATAATAGCGAGTGCTTTGAAAGGAAGAAAGGCGACCAAATATTCATTCAATGAATTTTAAGCTTCAAAAAAACCGCTGAGTTTAAAACTAAACGCCACAATTCAATCACAAAATTTCTCATCCCGGTACTGCGGATGAAAAATTTTATGTTTGATAGAAATACTTTTGAATACGAAAGTTTTCCCAATAACTGCCGTTTGGAAATGAAAAGAGTAACACAAATTTACAATTAAAACTAACAGTCTTTTTAAAAAACCCTCTGGGGAACAACAAAACGAGTCGCTTGAATCACGAAATTTCTCATCCTGGGACTGCGGCTGGAAAACTTTATGCTTTCAAAAAATACGTATAAATGATACCATTTTCTCAAAAACGTGCGTTTTGAATGGTAAAGAAAGACCAAATTTTCATTTGATGAATGAAAAGCTTTTAAAAAAGCACTTGGAAGAAAAACACGAAAATTGATTCGCGATATTTTTCATCCCGAGACTGCGGAGGAAAATTATTATGTTTAAAAAATAATTATATAAACGAAACTTTCATATCAGCGACTGCCCTTAAAGGAAGAGAGGCGACCAAATATTCATTCAATGAATTTTAAGCTTTAAAAAACCGCTGAGGTAAAACTAAACGCCACAATTGAATCACAAAATTTCTCATCCCGGTACTGCGGATGAAAAATTTTGTTTGCAAGAAATAAGTTTGAATACGAAAATTTTCAGAATAACTGCCGTTTGGAAATGAAAAGAGTCAAACAAATTTACAATTAAAACTAACAGGCTTCCAAAAAAACCCTCGGGGGAACAACAAAACGAGTCGCTTGAATCACGAAATTTCTCATCCCGGGACTGCGGCTGGAAAACGTTATGCTTGCAAGAAATACGTATAAATGATACCATTTTCTCAAAAACGACCGTTTTGAAATGTAAAGAAAGGAACAAATTTTCATTTGATGAATGAAGAGCCTTTAAAAAAGCACTTGGAAGAAAAACTTACACGAAAATTGATTCGCGAAATTACTCATCCCGGGACTGCGGAGGAAAATTATTATGTTTAAAAAATATGTATATAAACGAAACTTTCATATCAGCGACTGCCCTTAAAGGAAGAGAGGCGACTTAATATTCATTCAATGAATTTTAAGCTTTAAAAAACCGCTGAGGTAAAAACTAAACGCCACAATTGAATCACAAAATTTCTCATCCCGGTAGTGCGGATGAAAATTTTGTTTGCAAGAAATACGTATGAATACGAAAATTTTCTCAATAACTGCCGTTTGGAAGTGAAAAGAGTCACACAAATTTACAGTTAAAACTAATAGGCTTTCAAAAAAACCCTCGGGGGAACAACGAAACAAGTCGCTTGAATCACGAAATTTCTCATCCCGGGACTGCGGCTGGAAAACGTTATGCTTGCAAGAAATACGCATAAATGATACCATTTTCTCAAAAACGACCCTTTTGAATGGTAAAGAAAGAACAAATTTTCATTTGATGAATGAAAAGCTTTTAGAAATATACTTGGAAGAAAAACTTACACGAAAATTGATTCACGAAATTTCTCATCCCGGGACTGCGGAGGAAAATAATTATGTTTAAAAAGTACGTATATTAACGAAACTTTTATAACAGCGACTGCTTTGAAAGGAAGGGAGGCAACCAAATATTCATTCAATTTATTTTAAGATTTAAAAAACCGCTGAGGTAAAAACTAAACGCCACAATTCAATCACAAAATTTCTCATCCCGGTACTGCGGATGAAAAATTTTATGTTTGCAAGAAATACCTTTGAATACGAAAGTTTTCCCAATAACTGCCGTTTGGAAATGAAAAGAGTAACACAAATTTACAATTAAAACTAACAGTCTTTTTAAAAAACCCTCGGGGGAACAACAAAACGAGTCGCTTGAATCACGAAATTTTTCCTCCCGGGACTGCGGCTGGAAAACTTTATGCTTTCAAAAAATACGTTTAATGATATCATTTTCTCAAAAACGACCGTTTTGAATGGTAAAGAAAGAACAAATTTTCATTTGATGAATGAAAAGCTTTAAAAAAAGCACTTGGAAGAAAAATTTAGACAAGAATTGATTCGCGAAATTTTTCATCCCGGGACTGCGGAGGAAAATTATTATGTTTAAAAAATAAGTATATTAACGAAACTTTTATAACAGCGACTGCCTTTAAAGGAAGAGAGGCGACAAAATATTCATTCAATGAATTTTAAGCTTTAAAAAACTGCTGAGGTAAAAACTAAACGCCACAATTGAATCACAAAATTTCTCATCCCGGTACAGCGGATGAAAAATTTTGTTTGCAAGAAAAACGTTTGAATACGAAAATTTACCCAATAACTGCCGTTTGGAAATGAAAAGAGTCACACAAATTTACAATTAAAACTAACAGTCTTTTTAAAAAACCCTCGGGGGAACAATTAAACGAGTCGCTTGAATCACGAAATTTTTCATCCCGGGACTGCGGCTGGAAAACGTTATGCTTGCAAGAAATACGTATAAATGATACCATTTTCTCAAAAACGACCGTTTTGAATGGTAAAGAAAGAACAAATTTTCATTTGATGAATGAAAAGCTTTTAGAAAAATACTTGGAAGAAAAACTTACACGAAAATTGATTCACGAAATTTCTCATCCCGGGACCTCGGAGGAAAATTATTATGTTTAAAAAGTACGTATATTAACGAAACTTTTATAACAGCGACTGCTTTGAAAGGAAGGGAGGCAACCAAATATTCATTCAATGAATTTTAAGATTTAAAAAACCGCTGAGGTAAAAACTAAACGCCACAATTCAATCACAAAATTTCTCATCCCGGTACTGCGGATGAAAAATTTTGTTTGCAAGAAAAACGTATGAATACGAAAATTTTCCCAATATCTGCCGTTTGGAAATGAAAAGAGTCACACAAATTTACAATTAAAACTAACAGTCTTCTTAAAGAACCCTCGGGGGAACAACTAAACGAGTCGCTTGAATCACGAAATTTCTCATCCCGGGACTGCGGCTGGAAAACTTAATGCTTGCAAAAAATACGTATAAATGATACCATTATCTCAAAAACGACCGTTTTGAATAGTAAAGAAAGAACAAATTTTCATTTGATGAATGAAAAGCTTTTAAAAAGCACTTGGAAGAAAAATTTAGACAAGAATTGATTCGCGAAATTTTTAATCCCGGGACTGCGGAGGAAAATTATTATGTTTAAAAAATACGTATATTAACGAAACTTTTATAATAGCGAGTGCTTTGAAAGGAAGAAAGGCGACAATTATTCATTCAATGAATTTTAAGCTTCAAAAAAACCGCTGAGGTTAAAACTAAACGCCACAATTCAATCACAAAATTTCTCATCCCGGTACTGCGGATGAAAAATTTGATTTTTGATAGAAATACTTTTGAATACGAAAGTTTTCCCAATAACTGCCGTTTGGAAATGAAAAGAGTAACACAAATTTACAATAAAAACTAACAGGCTTCCAAAAAAAACCCTCGGGGGAACAACTAAATAAGTCGCTTGAATCACGAAATTTCTCAAACCGGGACTGCGGCTGGAAAACGTTATGCTTGCAAGAAATACGTATAAATGATACCATTTTCTCAAAAACGACCGTTTTGAAAGGTAAAGAAAGGAACAAATTTTCATTTGATGAATGAAGAGCCTTTTAAAAAGCACTTGGAAGAAAAACCTACACGTAAATTGATTCGCGAAATTACTCATCCCGGGACTGCGGAGGAAAATTATTATGTTTAAAAAATACGTATATTAACGAAACTTTTATAATAGCGAGTGCTTTGAAAGGAAGAAAGGCGACCAAATATTCATTCAATGAATTTTAAGCTTCAAAAAAACCGCTGAGTTTAAAGTAAACGCCACAATTCAATCACTAAATTTCTCATCCCGGTACTGCGGATGAAAAATTTTATGTTTGATAAAAATACTTTTGAATACGAAAGTTTTCCCAATAACTGCCGTTTGGAAATGAAAAGAGTAACACAAATTTACAATTAAAACTAACAGTCTTTTTAAAAAACCCTCGGGGGAACAACAAAACGCGTCGCTTGAATCACGAAATTTCTCATCCCGGGACTTCGGCTGGAAAACTTTATGTTTTCAAAAAATACGTTTAATGATACCATTTTCTCAAAAACGACCGTTTTAAATGGTAAAGAAAGAACAAATTTTCATTTGATGAATGAAAAGCTTTTAAAAAAGCACTTGGAAGAAAAATTTAGACAAGAAATTTTTCATCCCGGGACTGCGGAGGAAAATTATTATGTTTAAAAAATAAGTATATAAACGAAACTTTCATATCAGCGACTGCCCTTAAAGGAAGAGAGGCGACCAAATATTCATTCAATGAATTTTAAGCTTTAAAAAACCGCTGAGGTAAAAACTAAACGCCACAATTGAATCACAAAATTTCTCATCCCGGTACTGCGGATGAAAATTTTGTTTGCAAGAAATACGTATGAATACGAAAATTTTCCCAATAACTGCCGTTTGGAAATGAAAAGAGTAACACAAATTTACAATTAAAACTAACAGTCTTTTTAAAAAACCCTCGGGGGAACAACAAAACGCGTCGCTTGAATCACGAAATTTCTCATCCCGGGACTTCGGCTGGAAAACGTTATGCTTGCAAGAAATACGTATAAATGATACCATTTTCTCAAAAACGACCGTTTTGAAAGGTAAAGAAAGGAACAAATTTTCATTTGATGAATGAAGAGCCTTTTAAAAAGCACTTGGAAGAAAAACCTACACGTAAATTGATTCGCGAAATTACTCATCCCGGGACTGCGGAGGAAAATTATTATGTTTAAAAAATACGTATATTAACGAAACTTTTATAATAGCGAGTGCTTTGAAAGGAAGAAAGGCGACCAAATATTCATTCAATGAATTTTAAGCTTCAAAAAAACCGCTGAGTTTAAAGTAAACGCCACAATTCAATCACTAAATTTCTCATCCCGGTACTGCGGATGAAAAATTTTATGTTTGATAAAAATACTTTTGAATACGAAAGTTTTCCCAATAACTGCCGTTTGGAAATGAAAAGAGTAACACAAATTTACAATTAAAACTAACAGTCTTTTTAAAAAACCCTCGGGGGAACAACAAAACGCGTCGCTTGAATCACGAAATTTCTCATCCCGGGACTTCGGCTGGAAAACTTTATGTTTTCAAAAAATACGTTTAATGATACCATTTTCTCAAAAACGACCGTTTTAAATGGTAAAGAAAGAACAAATTTTCATTTGATGAATGAAAAGCTTTTAAAAAAGCACTTGGAAGAAAAATTTAGACAAGAAATTTTTCATCCCGGGACTGCGGAGGAAAATTATTATGTTTAAAAAATAAGTATATAAACGAAACTTTCATATCAGCGACTGCCCTTAAAGGAAGAGAGGCGACCAAATATTCATTCAATGAATTTTAAGCTTTAAAAAACCGCTGAGGTAAAAACTAAACGCCACAATTGAATCACAAAATTTCTCATCCCGGTACTGCGGATGAAAATTTTGTTTGCAAGAAATACGTATGAATACGAAAATTTTCCCAATAACTGCCGTTTGGAAATGAAAAGAGTAACACAAATTTACAATTAAAACTAACAGTCTTTTTAAAAAACCCTCGGGGGAACAACAAAACGCGTCGCTTGAATCACGAAATTTCTCATCCCGGGACTTCGGCTGGAAAACTTTATGCTTTCAAAAAATACGTTTAATGATACCATTTTCTCAAAAACGACCGTTTTGAATGGTAACGAAAGAACAAATTTTCATTTGATGAATGAAAAGCTTTTAAAAAAGCACTTGGAAGAAAAATTTAGACAAGAAATTTTTCATCCCGGGACTGCGGAGGAAAATTATTATGTTTAAAAAATAAGTATATAAACGAAACTTTCATATCAGCGACTGCCCTTAAAGGAAGAGAGGCGACCAAATATTCATTCAATGAATTTTAAGCTTTAAAAAACCGCTGAGGTAAAAACTAAACGCCACAATTGAATCACAAAATTTCTCATCCCGGTACTGCGGATGAAAATTTTGTTTGCAAGAAATACGTATGAATACGAAAATTTTCTCAATAACTGCCGTTTGGAAGTGAAAAGAGTCACACAAATTTACAGTGAAAACTAATAGGCTTTCAAAAAATCCCTCGGGGGAACAACGAAACGAGTTGCTTGAATCACGAAATTTCTCATCCCGAGACTGCGGCTGGAAAACGTTATGCTTGCAAGAAATACGCATAAATGATACCATTTTCTCAAAAACGACCGTTTGGAATGGTAAAGAAAGAACAAATTTTCATTTGATGAATGAAAAGCTTTTAGAAAAATACTTGGAAGAAAAACTTACACGAAAATTGATTCACGAAATTTCTCATCCCGGGACTGCGGAGGAAAATAATTATGTTTAAAAAGTACGTATATTAACGAAACTTTTATAACAGCGACTGCTTTGAAAGGAAGGGAGGCAACCAAATATTCATTCAATAAATTTTAAGATTTAAAAAACCGCTGAGGTAAAAACTAAACGCCACAATTCAATCACAAAATTTCTCATCCCGGTACTGCGGATGAAAAATTTTGTTTGCAAGAAATACCTTTGAATACGAAAGTTTTCCCAATAACTGCCGTTTGGAAATGAAAAGAGTAACACAAATTTACAATTAAAACTAACAGTCTTTTTAAAAAACCCTCGGGGGAACAACAAAACGAGTCGCTTGAATCACGAAATTTTTCATCCCGGGACTGCGGCTGGAAAACTTTATGCTTTCAAAAAATACGTTTAATGATACCATTTTCTGAAAAACGACCGTTTTGAATGGTAAAGAAAGAACACATTTTCATTTGATGAATGAAAAGCTTTTAAAAAAGCACTTGGAAGAAAAATTTAGACAAGAATTGATTCGCGTAATTTTTCATCCCGGGACTACGGAGGAAAATTATTATGTTTAAAAAATAAGTATATTAACGAAACTTTTATAACAGCGACTGCCTTTAAAGGAAGAGAGGCGACAAAATATTCATTCAATGAATTTTAAGCTTTAAAAAACCGCTGAGGTAAAAACTAAACGCCACAATTGAATCACAAAATTTCTCATCCCGGTACAGCGGATGAAAAATTTTGTTTGCAAGAAAAACGTATGAATACGAAAATTTACCCAATAACTGCCGTTTGGAAATGAAAAGAGTCAGACAAATTTACAATTAAAACTAACAGTCTTTTTAAAAAACCCTCGGGGGAACAACTAAACGAGTCGCTTGAATCACGAAATTTCTCATCCCGGGACTGCGGCTGGAAAACTTAATGCTTGCAAAAAATACGTATAAATGATACCATTATCTCAAAAACGACCGTTTTGAATGGTAAAGAAAGAACAAATTTTCATTTGATGAATGAAAAGCTTTTAAAAAAGCACTTGGAAGAAAAATTTAGACAAGAATTGATTCGCGAAATTTTTAATCCCGGGACTGCGGAGGAAAATTATTATGTTTAAAAAATAAGTATATAAACGAAACTTTCATATCAGCGACTGCTTTTAAAGGAAGAGAGGCGACAAAATATTCATTCAATGAATTTTAAACTTTAAAAAACCGCTGAGGTAAAAACTAAACGCCACAATTGAATCACAAAATTTCTCATCCCGGTACTGCGGATGAAAAATTTTGTTTGCAAGAAATACGTATGAATACGAAAATTTTCCCAATAACTGCCGTTTGGAAATGAAAAGAGTCACACAAATTTACAATTAAAACTAACAGTCTTTTTAAAAAACCCTCGGGGGAACAACTAAACGAGTCGCTTGAATCACGAAATTTCTCATCCCGGGACTGCGGCTGGAAAACTTAAGGCTCGCAAAAAATACGTATAAATGATACCATTATCTAAAAAACGACCGTTTTGAATAGTAAAGAAAGAACAAATTTTCATTTGATGAATGAAAAGCTTTTAAAAAAGCACTTGGAAGAAAAATTTAGACAAGAATTGATTCGCGAAATTTTTAATCCCGGGACTGCGGAGGAAAATTATTATGTTTAAAAAATACGTATATTAACGAAACTTTTATAATAGCGAGTGCTTTGAAAGGAAGAAAGGCGACCAAATATTCATTCAATGAATTTTAAGCTTCAAAAAAACCGCTGAGGTTAAAACTAAACGCCACAATTCAATCACAAAATTTCTCATCCCGGTACTGCGGATGAAAAATTTGATGTTTGATAGAAAAACTTTTGAATACGAAAGTTTTCCCAATAACTGCCGTTTGGAAATGAAAAGAGTAACACAAATTTACAATAAAAACTAACAGGCTTCCAAGAAAAACCCTCGGGGGAACAACTAAATGAGTCGCTTGAATCACGAAATTTCTCATCCCGGGACTGCGGCTGGAAAACGTTATGCTTGCAAGAAATACGTATAAATGATACCATTTTCTCAAAAACGACCGTTTTGAAAGGTAAAGAAAGGAACAAATTTTCATTTGATGAATGAAGAGCCTTTTAAAAAGCACTTGGAAGAAAAACCTACACGAAAATTGATTCGCGAAATTACTCATCCCGGGACTGCGGAGGAAATTTATTATGTTTAAAAAATACGTATATTAACGAAACTTTTATAATAGCGAGTGCTTTGAAAGGAAGAAAGGCGACCAAATATTCATTCAATGAATTTTAAGCTTCAAAAAAACCGCTGAGTTTAAAACTAAACGCCACAATTCAATCACAAAATTTCTCATCCCGGTACTGCGGATGAAAAATTTTATGTTTGATAGAAATACTTTTGAATACGAAAGTTTTCCCAATAACTGCCGTTTGGAAATGAAAAGAGTAACACAAATTTACAATTAAAACTAACAGTCTTTTTAAAAAACCCTCGGGGGAACAACAAAACGCGTCGCTTGAATCACGAAATTTCTCATCCCGGGACTTCGGCTGGAAAACTTTATGCTTTCAAAAAATACGTTTAATGTTACCATTTTCTCAAAAACGACCGTTTTAAATGGTAAAGAAAGAACAAATTTTCATTTGATGAATGAAAAGCTTTTAAAAAAGCACTTGGAAGAAAAATTTAGACAAGAAATTTTTCATCCCGGGACTGCGGAGGAAAATTATTATGTTTAAAAAATAAGTATATAAACGAAACTTTCATATCAGCGACTGCCCTTAAAGGAAGAGAGGCGACCAAATATTCATTCAATGAATTTTAAGCTTTAAAAAACCGCTGAGGTAAAAACTAAACGCCACAATTGAATCACAAAATTTCTCATCCCGGTACTGCGGATGAAAATTTTGTTTGCAAGAAATACGTATGAATACGAAAATTTTCCCAATAACTGCCGTTTGGAAATGAAAAGAGTAACACAAATTTACAATTAAAACTAACAGTCTTTTTAAAAAACCCTCGGGGGAACAACAAAACGCGTCGCTTGAATCACGAAATTTCTCATCCCGGGACTTCGGCTGGAAAACTTTATGCTTTCAAAAAATACGTTTAATGATACCATTTTCTCAAAAACGACCGTTTTGAATGGTAACGAAAGAACAAATTTTCATTTGATGAATGAAAAGCTTTTAAAAAAGCACTTGGAAGAAAAATTTAGACAAGAAATTTTTCATCCCGGGACTGCGGAGGAAAATTATTATGTTTAAAAAATAAGTATATAAACGAAACTTTCATATCAGCGACTGCCCTTAAAGGAAGAGAGGCGACCAAATATTCATTCAATGAATTTTAAGCTTTAAAAAACCGCTGAGGTAAAAACTAAACGCCACAATTGAATCACAAAATTTCTCATCCCGGTACTGCGGATGAAAATTTTGTTTGCAAGAAATACGTATGAATACGAAAATTTTCTCAATAACTGCCGTTTGGAAGTGAAAAGAGTCACACAACTTTACAGTGAAAACTAATAGGCTTTCAAAAAAACCCTCGGGGGAACAACGAAACGAGTTGCTTGAATCACGAAATTTCTCATCCCGAGACTGCGGCTGGAAAACGTTATGCTTGCAAGAAATACGCATAAATGATACCATTTTCTCAAAAACGACCGTTTGGAATGGTAAAGAAAGAACAAATTTTCATTTGATGAATGAAAAGCTTTTAGAAAAATACTTGGAAGAAAAACTTACACGAAAATTGATTCACGAAATTTCTCATCCCGGGACTGCGGAGGAAAATAATTATGTTTAAAAAGTACGTATATTAACGAAACTTTTATAACAGCGACTGCTTTGAAAGGAAGGGAGGCAACCAAATATTCATTCAATAAATTTTAAGATTTAAAAAACCGCTGAGGTAAAAACTAAACGCCACAATTCAATCACAAAATTTCTCATCCCGGTACTGCGGATGAAAAATTTTGTTTGCAAGAAATACCTTTGAATACGAAAGTTTTCCCAATAACTGCCGTTTGGAAATGAAAAGAGTAACACAAATTTACAATTAAAACTAACAGTCTTTTTAAAAAACCCTCGGGGGAACAACAAAACGAGTCGCTTGAATCACGAAATTTTTCATCCCGGGACTGCGGCTGGAAAACTTTATGCTTTCAAAAAATACGTTTAATGATACCATTTTCTGAAAAACGACCGTTTTGAATGGTAAAGAAAGAACACATTTTCATTTGATGAATGAAAAGCTTTTAAAAAAGCACTTGGAAGAAAAATTTAGACAAGAATTGATTCGCGTAATTTTTCATCCCGGGACTACGGAGGAAAATTATTATGTTTAAAAAATAAGTATATTAACGAAACTTTTATAACAGCGACTGCCTTTAAAGGAAGAGAGGCGACAAAATATTCATTCAATGAATTTTAAGCTTTAAAAAACCGCTGAGGTAAAAACTAAACGCCACAATTGAATCACAAAATTTCTCATCCCGGTACAGCGGATGAAAAATTTTGTTTGCAAGAAAAACGTATGAATACGAAAATTTACCCAATAACTGCCGTTTGGAAATGAAAAGAGTCAGACAAATTTACAATTAAAACTAACAGTCTTTTTAAAAAACCCTCGGGGGAACAACTAAACGAGTCGCTTGAATCACGAAATTTCTCATCCCGGGACTGCGGCTGGAAAACTTAATGCTTGAAAAAAATACGTATAAATGATACCATTATCTCAAAAACGACCGTTTTGAATGGTAAAGAAAGAACAAATTTTCATTTGATGAATGAAAAGCTTTTAAAAAAGCACTTGGAAGAAAAATTTAGACAAGAATTGATTCGCGAAATTTTTAATCCCGGGACTGCGGAGGAAAATTATTATGTTTAAAAATAAGTATATAAACGAAACTTTCATATCAGCGACTGCTTTTAAAGGAAGAGAGGCGACAAAATATTCATTCAATGAATTTTAAACTTTAAAAAACCGCTGAGGTAAAAACTAAACGCCACAATTGAATCACAAAATTTCTCATCCCGGTACTGCGGATGAAAAATTTTGTTTGCAAGAAATACGTATGAATACGAAAATTTTCTCAATGACTGCCGTTTGGAAGTGAAAAGAGTCACACAAATTTACAGTTAAAACTAATAGGCTTTCAAAAAAACCCTCGGGGGAACAACGAAACGAGTCGCTTGAATCACGAAATTTCTCATCCCGGGACTGTGGCTGGAAAACGTTATGCTTGCAAGAAATACGCATAAATGATACCATTTTCTCAAAAACGACCGTTTTGAATGGTAAAGAAAGAACGAATTTTCATTTGATGAATGAAAAGCTTTTAGAAAAATACTTGGAAGAAAAACTTACACGAAAATTGATTCACGAAATTTCTAATCCCGGGACCTCGGAGGAAAATTATTATGTTTAAAAAGTACGTATATTAACGAAACTTTTATAACAGCGACTGCTTTGAAAGGAAGGGAGGCAACCAAATATTCATTCAATGAATTTTAAGATTTAAAAAACCGCTGAGGTAAAAACTAAACGCCACAATTCAATCACAAAATTTCTCATCCCGGTACTGCGGATGAAAAATTTTGTTTGCAAGAAAAACGTATGAATACGAAAATTTTCCCAATAACTGCCGTTTGGAAATGAAAAGAGTCACACAAATTTACAATTAAAACTAACAGTCTTTTTAAAAAACCCTCGGGGGAACAACTAAACGAGTCGCTTGAATCACGAAATTTCTCATCCCGGGACTGCGGCTGGAAAACTTAAGGCTCGCAAAAAATACGTATAAATGATACCATTATCTAAAAAACGACCGTTTTGAATAGTAAAGAAAGAACAAATTTTCATTTGATGAATGAAAAGCTTTTAAAAAAGCACTTGGAAGAAAAATTTAGACAAGAATTGATTCGCGAAATTTTTAATCCCGGGACTGCGGAGGAAAATTATTATGTTTAAAAAATACGTATATTAACGAAACTTTTATAATAGCGAGTGCTTTGAAAGGAAGAAAGGCGACCAAATATTCATTCAATGAATTTTAAGCTTCAAAAAAACCGCTGAGGTTAAAACTAAACGCCACAATTCAAACACAAAATTTCTCATCCCGGTACTGCGGATGAAAAATTTGATGTTTGATAGAAAAACTTTTGAATACGAAAGTTTTCCCAATAACTGCCGTTTGGAAATGAAAAGAGTAACACAAATTTACAATAAAAACTAACAGGCTTCCAAGAAAAACCCTCGGGGGAACAACTAAATGAGTCGCTTGAATCACGAAATTTCTCATCCCGGGACTGCGGCTGGAAAACGTTATGCTTGCAAGAAATACGTATAAATGATACCATTTTCTCAAAAACGACCGTTTTGAAAGGTAAAGAAAGGAACAAATTTTCATTTGATGAATGAAGAGCCTTTTAAAAAGCACTTGGAAGAAAAACCTACACGAAAATTGATTCGCGAAATTACTCATCCCGGGACTGCGGAGGAAATTTATTATGTTTAAAAAATACGTATATTAACGAAACTTTTATAATAGCGAGTGCTTTGAAAGGAAGAAAGGCGACCAAATATTCATTCAATGAATTTTAAGCTTCAAAAAAACCGCTGAGTTTAAAACTAAACGCCACAATTCAATCACAAAATTTCTCATCCCGGTACTGCGGATGAAAAATTTTATGTTTGAAAGAAATACTTTTGAATACGAAAGTTTTCCCAATAACTGCCGTTTGGAAATGAAAAGAGTAACACAAATTTACAATTAAAACTAACAGTCTTTTTAAAAAACCCTCGGGGGAACAACAAAACGAGTCGCTTGAATCACGAAATTTCTCATCCTGGGACTGCGGCTGGAAAACTTTATGCTTTCAAAAAATACGTATAAATGATACCATTTTCTCAAAAACGTGCGTTTTGAATGGTAAAGAAAGACCAAATTTTCATTTGATGAATGAAAAGCTTTTAAAAAAGCACTTGGAAGAAAAACACGAAAATTGACTCGCGATATTTTTCATCCCGAGACTGCGGAGGAAAATTATTATGTTTAAAAAATAAGTATATAAACGAAACTTTCATATCAGCGACTGCCCTTAAAGGAAGAGAGGCGACCAAATATTCATTCAATGAATTTTAAGCTTTAAAAAACCGCTGAGGTAAAACTAAACGCCACAATTGAATCACAAAATTTCTCATCCCGGTACTGCGGATGAAAAATTTTGTTTGCAAGAAATAAGTTTGAATACGAAAATTTTCAGAATAACTGCCGTTTGGAAATGAAAAGAGTCAAACAAATTTACAATTAAAACTAACAGGCTTCCAAAAAAACCCTCGGGGGAACAACAAAACGAGTCGCTTGAATCACGAAATTTCTCATCCCGGGACTGCGGCTGGAAAACGTTATGCTTGCAAGAAATACGTATAAATGATACCATTTTCTCAAAAACGACCGTTTTGAATGGTAAAGAAAGAACAAATTTTCATTTGATGAATGAAAAGCTTTTAAAAAAGCACTTGGAAGAAAAATTTAGACAAGAATTGATTCGCGAAATTTTTCATCCCGGGACTGCGGAGGAAAATTATTATGTTTAAAAAATAAGTATATAAACGAAACTTTCATATCAGCGACTGCCCTTAAAGGAAGAGAGGCGACTTAATATTCATTCAATGAATTTTAAGCTTTAAAAAACCGCTGAGGTAAAAACTAAACGCCACAATTGAATCACAAAATCTCTCATCCCGGTACTGCGGATGAAAATTTTGTTTGCAAGAAATACGTATGAATACGAAAATTTTCTCAATAACTGCCGTTTGGAAGTGAAAAGAGTCACACAAATTTACAGTTAAAACTAATAGGCTTTCAAAAAAACCCTCGGGGGAACAACGAAACGAGTCGCTTGAATCACGAAATTTCTCATCCCGGGACTGCGGCTGGAAAACGTTATGCTTGCAAGAAATACGCATAAATGTAACCATTTCCTCAAAAACGACCCTTTTGAATGGTAAAGAAAGAACAAATTTTCATTTGATGAATGAAAAGCTTTTAGAAAAATACTTGGAAGAAAAACTTACACGAAAATTGATTCACGAAATTTCTCATCCCGGGACTGCGGAGGAAAATAATTATGTTTAAAAAGTACGTATATTAACGAAACTTTTATAACAGCGACTGCTTTGAAAGGAAGGGAGGCAACCAAATATTCATTCAATGAATTTTAAGATTTAAAAAACCGCTGAGGTAAAAACTAAACGCCACAATTGAATCACAAAATTTCTCATCCCGGTACTGCGGATGAAAATTTTGTTTGCAAGAAATACGTATGAATACGAAAATTTTCCCAATAACTGCCGTTTGGAAATGAAAAGAGTAACACAAATTTACAATTAAAACTAACAGTCTTTTTAAAAAACCCTCGGGGGAACAACAAAACGCGTCGCTTGAATCACGAAATTTCTCATCCCGGGACTTCGGCTGGAAAACTTTATGCTTTCAAAAAATACGTTTAATGATACCATTTTCTCAAAAACGACCGTTTTGAATGGTAACGAAAGAACAAATTTTCATTTGATGAATGAAAAGCTTTTAAAAAAGCACTTGGAAGAAAAATTTAGACAAGAAATTTTTCATCCCGGGACTGCGGAGGAAAATTATTATGTTTAAAAAATAAGTATATAAACGAAACTTTCATATCAGCGACTGCCCTTAAAGGAAGAGAGGCGACCAAATATTCATTCAATGAATTTTAAGCTTTAAAAAACCGCTGAGGTAAAAACTAAACGCCACAATTGAATCACAAAATTTCTCATCCCGGTACTGCGGATGAAAATTTTGTTTGCAAGAAATACGTATGAATACGAAAATTTTCTCAATAACTGCCGTTTGGAAGTGAAAAGAGTCACACAAATTTACAGTGAAAACTAATAGGCTTTCAAAAAAACCCTCGGGGGAACAACGAAACGAGTTGCTTGAATCACGAAATTTCTCATCCCGAGACTGCGGCTGGAAAACGTTATGCTTGCAAGAAATACGCATAAATGATACCATTTTCTCAAAAACGACCGTTTGGAATGGTAAAGAAAGAACAAATTTTCATTTGATGAATGAAAAGCTTTTAGAAAAATACTTGGAAGAAAAACTTACACGAAAATTGATTCACGAAATTTCTCATCCCGGGACTGCGGAGGAAAATAATTATGTTTAAAAAGTACGTATATTAACGAAACTTTTATAACAGCGACTGCTTTGAAAGGAAGGGAGGCAACCAAATATTCATTCAATAAATTTTAAGATTTAAAAAACCGCTGAGGTAAAAACTAAACGCCACAATTCAATCACAAAATTTCTCATCCCGGTACTGCGGATGAAAAATTTTGTTTGCAAGAAATACCTTTGAATACGAAAGTTTTCCCAATAACTGCCGTTTGGAAATGAAAAGAGTAACACAAATTTACAATTAAAACTAACAGTCTTTTTAAAAAACCCTCGGGGGAACAACAAAACGAGTCGCTTGAATCACGAAATTTTTCATCCCGGGACTGCGGCTGGAAAACTTTATGCTCTCAAAAAATACGTTTAATGATACCATTTTCTGAAAAACGACCGTTTTGAATGGTAAAGAAAGAACACATTTTCATTTGATGAATGAAAAGCTTTTAAAAAAGCACTTGGAAGAAAAATTTAGACAAGAATTGATTCGCGTAATTTTTCATCCCGGGACTACGGAGGAAAATTATTATGTTTAAAAAATAAGTATATTAACGAAACTTTTATAACAGCGACTGCCTTTAAAGGAAGAGAGGCGACAAAATATTCATTCAATGAATTTTAAGCTTTAAAAAACCGCTGAGGTAAAAACTAAACGCCACAATTGAATCACAAAATTTCTCATCCCGGTACAGCGGATGAAAAATTTTGTTTGCAAGAAAAACGTATGAATACGAAAATTTACCCAATAACTGCCGTTTGGAAATGAAAAGAGTCAGACAAATTTACAATTAAAACTAACAGTCTTTTTAAAAAACCCTCGGGGGAACAACTAAACGAGTCGCTTGAATCACGAAATTTCTCATCCCGGGACTGCGGCTGGAAAACTTAATGCTTGCAAAAAATACGTATAAATGATACCATTATCTCAAAAACGACCGTTTTGAATGGTAAAGAAAGAACAAATTTTCATTTGATGAATGAAAAGCTTTTAAAAAAGCACTTGGAAGAAAAATTTAGACAAGAATTGATTCGCGAAATTTTTAATCCCGGGACTGCGGAGGAAAATTATTATGTTTAAAAAATAAGTATATAAACGAAACTTTCATATCAGCGACTGCTTTTAAAGGAAGAGAGGCGACAAAATATTCATTCAATGAATTTTAAACTTTAAAAAACCGCTGAGGTAAAAACTAAACGCCACAATTGAATCACAAAATTTCTCATCCCGGTACTGCGGATGAAAAATTTTGTTTGCAAGAAATACGTATGAATACGAAAATTTTCTCAATGACTGCCGTTTGGAAGTGAAAAGAGTCACACAAATTTACAGTTAAAACTAATAGGCTTTCAAAAAAACCCTCGGGGGAACAACGAAACGAGTCGCTTGAATAACGAAATTTCTCATCCCGGGACTGTGGCTGGAAAACGTTATGCTTGCAAGAAATACGCATAAATGATACCATTTTCTCAAAAACGACCGTTTTGAATGGTAAAGAAAGAACGAATTTTCATTTGATGAATGAAAAGCTTTTAGAAAAATACTTGGAAGAAAAACTTACACGAAAATTGATTCACGAAATTTCTAATCCCGGGACCTCGGAGGAAAATTATTATGTTTAAAAAGTACGTATATTAACGAAACTTTTATAACAGCGACTGCTTTGAAAGGAAGGGAGGCAACCAAATATTCATTCAATGAATTTTAAGATTTAAAAAACCGCTGAGGTAAAAACTAAACGCCACAATTCAATCACAAAATTTCTCATCCCGGTACTGCGGATGAAAAATTTTGTTTGCAAGAAAAACGTATGAATACGAAAATTTTCCCAATAACTGCCGTTTGGAAATGAAAAGAGTCACACAAATTTACAATTAAAACTAACAGTCTTTTTAAAAAACCCTCGGGGGAACAACTAAACGAGTCGCTTGAATCACGAAATTTCTCATCCCGGGACTGCGGCTGGAAAACTTAAGGCTCGCAAAAAATACGTATAAATGATACCATTATCTAAAAAACGACCGTTTTGAATAGTAAAGAAAGAACAAATTTTCATTTGATGAATGAAAAGCTTTTAAAAAAGCACTTGGAAGAAAAATTTAGACAAGAATTGATTCGCGAAATTTTTAATCCCGGGACTGCGGAGGAAAATTATTATGTTTAAAAAATACGTATATTAACGAAACTTTTATAATAGCGAGTGCTTTGAAAGGAAGAAAGGCGACCAAATATTCATTCAATGAATTTTAAGCTTCAAAAAAACCGCTGAGGTTAAAACTAAACGCCACAATTCAATCACAAAATTTCTCATCCCGGTACTGCGGATGAAAAATTTGATGTTTGATAGAAAAACTTTTGAATACGAAAGTTTTCCCAATAACTGCCGTTTGGAAATGAAAAGAGTAACACAAATTTACAATAAAAACTAACAGGCTTCCAAGAAAAACCCTCGGGGGAACAACTAAATGAGTCGCTTGAATCACGAAATTTCTCATCCCGGGACTGCGGCTGGAAAACGTTATGCTTGCAAGAAATACGTATAAATGATACCATTTTCTCAAAAACGACCGTTTTGAAAGGTAAAGAAAGGAACAAATTTTCATTTGATGAATGAAGAGCCTTTTAAAAAGCACTTGGAAGAAAAACCTACACGAAAATTGATTCGCAAAATTACTCATCCCGGGACTGCGGAGGAAATTTATTATGTTTAAAAAATACGTATATTAACGAAACTTTTATAATAGCGAGTGCTTTGAAAGGAAGAAAGGCGACCAAATATTCATTCAATGAATTTTAAGCTTCAAAAAAACCGCTGAGTTTAAAACTAAACGCCACAATTCAATCACAAAATTTCTCATCCCGGTACTGCGGATGAAAAATTTTATGTTTGATAGAAATACTTTGAATACGAAAGTTTTCCCAATAACTGCCGTTTGGAAATGAAAAGAGTAACACAAATTTACAATTAAAACTAACAGTCTTTTTAAAAAACCCTCGGGGGAACAACAAAACGAGTCGCTTGAATCACGAAATTTCTCATCCTGGGACTGCGGCTGGAAAACTTTATGCTTTCAAAAAATACGTATAAATGATACCATTTTCTCAAAAACGTGCGTTTTGAATGGTAAAGAAAGACCAAATTTTCATTTGATGAATGAAAAGCTTTTAAAAAAGCACTTGGAAGAAAAACACGAAAATTGACTCGCGATATTTTTCATCCCGAGACTGCGGAGGAAAATTATTATGTTTAAAAAATAAGTATATAAACGAAACTTTCATATCAGCGACTGCCCTTAAAGGAAGAGAGGCGACCAAATATTCATTCAATGAATTTTAAGCTTTAAAAAACCGCTGAGGTAAAACTAAACGCCACAATTGAATCACAAAATTTCTCATCCCGGTACTGCGGATGAAAAATTTTGTTTGCAAGAAATAAGTTTGAATACGAAAATTTTCAGAATAACTGCCGTTTGGAAATGAAAAGAGTCAAACAAATTTACAATTAAAACTAACAGGCTTCCAAAAAAACCCTCGGGGGAACAACAAAACGAGTCGCTTGAATCACGAAATTTCTCATCCCGGGACTGCGGCTGGAAAACGTTATGCTTGCAAGAAATACGTATAAATGATACCATTTTCTCAAAAACGACCGTTTTGAATGGTAAAGAAAGAACAAATTTTCATTTGATGAATGAAAAGCTTTTAAAAAAGCACTTGGAAGAAAAATTTAGACAAGAATTGATTCGCGAAATTTTTCATCCCGGGACTGCGGAGGAAAATTATTATGTTTAAAAAATAAGTATATAAACGAAACTTTCATATCAGCGACTGCCCTTAAAGGAAGAGAGGCGACTTAATATTCATTCAATGAATTTTAAGCTTTAAAAAACCGCTGAGGTAAAAACTAAACGCCACAATTGAATGAAAAATCTCTCATCCCGGTACTGCGGATGAAAATTTTGTTTGCAAGAAATACGTATGAATACGAAAATTTTCTCAATAACTGCCGTTTGGAAGTGAAAAGAGTCACACAAATTTACAGTTAAAACTAATAGGTTTTCAAAAAAACCCTCGGGGGAACAACGAAACGAGTCGCTTGAATCACGAAATTTCTCATCCCGGGACTGCGGCTGGAAAACGTTATGCTTGCAAGAAATACGCATAAATGTAACCATTTTCTCAAAAACGACCCTTTTGAATGGTAAAGAAAGAACAAATTTTCATTTGATGAATGAAAAGCTTTTAGAAAAATACTTGGAAGAAAAACTTACACGAAAATTGATTCACGAAATTTCTCATCCCGGGACTGCGGAGGAAAATAATTATGTTTAAAAAGTACGTATATTAACGAAACTTTTATAACAGCGACTGCTTTGAAAGGAAGGGAGGCAACCAAATATTCATTCAATGAATTTTAAGATTTAAAAAACCGCTGAGGTAAAAACTAAACGCCACAATTCAATCACAAAATTTCTCATCCCGGTACTGCGGATGAAAAATTTTATGTTTGCAAGAAATACCTTTGAATACGAAAGTTTTCCCAATAACTGCCGTTTGGAAATGAAAAGAGTAACACAAATTTACAATTAAAACTAACAGTCATTTTAAAAAACCCTCGGGGGAACAACAAAACGAGTCGCTTGAATCACGAAATTTTTCATCCCGGGACTGCGGCTGGAAAACTTTATGCTTTCAAAAAATACGTTAAATGATACCATTTTCTGAAAAACGACCGTTTTGAATGGTAAAGAAAGAACAAATTTTCATTTGATGAATGAAAAGCTTTTAAAAAAGCACTTGGAAGAAAAATTTAGACAAGAATTGATTCGCGAAATTTTTCATCCCGGGACTGCGGAGGAAAATTATTATGTTTAAAAAATAAGTATATTAACGGAACTTTCATATCAGCGACTGCCCTTAAAGGAAGAGTGGCGACCAAATATTCATTCAATGAATTTTAATCTTTAAAAAACCGCTGAGGTAAAAACTAAACGCCACAATTGAATCACAAAATTTCTCATCCCGGTACTGCGGATGAAAATTTTGTTTGCAAGAAATACGTATGAATACGAAAATTTTCTCAATAACTGCCGTTTGGAAGTGAAAAGAGTCACACAAATTTACAGTTAAAACTAATAGGCTTTCAAAAAAACCCTCGGGGGAACAACGAAACGAGTAGCTTGAATCACGAAATTTCTCATCCCGGGACTGCGGCTGGAAAACGTTATGCTTGCAAGAAATACGCATAAATGATACCATTTTCTCAAAAACGACCGTTTTGAATGGTAAAGAAAGAACAAATTTTCATTTGATGAATGAAAAGCTTTTAGAAAAATACTTGGAAGAAAAACTTACACGAAAATTGATTCACGAAATTTCTCATCCCGGGACTGCGGAGGAAAATAATTATGTTTAAAAAGTACGTATATTAACGAAACTTTTATAACAGCGACTGCTTTGAAAGGAAGGGAGGCAACCAAATATTCATTCAATAAATTTTAAGATTTAAAAAACCGCTGAGGTAAAAACTAAACGCCACAATTCAATCACAAAATTTCTCATCCCGGTACTGCGGATGAAAAATTTTATGTTTGCAAGAAATACCTTTGAATACGAAAGTTTTCCCAATAACTGCCGTTTGGAAATGAAAAGAGTAACACAAATTTACAATTAAAACTAACAGTCTTTTTAAAAAACCCTCGGGGGAACAACAAAACGAGTCGCTTGAATCACGAAATTTTTCATCCCGGGACTGCGGCTGGAAAACTTTATGCTTTCAAAAAATACGTTTAATGATACCATTTTCTGAAAAACGACCGTTTTGAATGGTAAAGAAAGAACAAATTTTCATTTGATGAATGAAAAGCTTTTAAAAAAGCACTTGGAAGAAAAATTTAGACAAGAATTGATTCGCGAAATTTTTCATCCCGGGACTACGGAGGAAAATTATTATGTTTAAAAAATAAGTATATTAACGAAACTTTTATAACAGCGACTGCCTTTAAAGGAAGAGAGGCGACAAAATATTCATTCAATGAATTTTAAGCTTTAAAAAACCGCTGAGGTAAAAACTAAACGCCACAATTGAATCACAAAATTTCTCATCCCGGTACAGCGGATGAAAAATTAGATGTTTGATAGAAATACTTTTGAATACGAAAGTTTTCCCAATAACTGCCGTTTGGAAATGAAAAGAGTAACACAAATTTACAATAAAAACTAACAGGCTTCCAAAAAAAACCCTCGGGGGAACAACTAAATAAGTCGCTTGAATCACGAAATTTCTCATCCCGGGACTGCGGCTGGAAAACGTTATGCTTGCAAGAAATACGTATAAATGATACCATTTTCTCAAAAACGACCGTTTTGAAAGGTAAAGAAAGGAACAAATTTTCATTTGATGAATGAAGAGCCTTTTAAAAAGCACTTGGAAGAAAAACCTACACGAAAATTGATTCGCGAAATTACTCATCCCGGGACTGCGGAGGAAAATTATTATGTTTAAAAAATACGTATATTAACGAAACTTTTATAATAGCGAGTGCTTTGAAAGGAAGAAAGGCGACCAAATATTCATTTAATGAATTTTAAGCTTCAAAAAAACCGCTGAGTTTAAAGTAAACGCCACAATTCAATCACAAAATTTCTCATCCCGGTACTGCGGATGAAAAATTTTATGTTTGATAGAAATACTTTTGAATACGAAAGTTTTCCCAATAACTGCCGTTTGGAAATGAAAAGAGTAACACAAATTTACAATTAAAACTAACAGTCTTTTTAAAAAACCCTCGGGGGAACAACAAAACGAGTCGCTTGAATCACGAAATTTCTCATCCTGGGACTGCGGCTGGAAAACTTTATGCTTTCAAAAAATACGTATAAATGATACCATTTTCTCAAAAACGTGCGTTTTGAATGGTAAAGAAAGACCAAATTTTCATTTGATGAATGAAAAGCTTTTAAAAAAGCATTTGGAAGAAAAACACGAAAATTGATTCGCGATATTTTTCATCCCGAGACTGCGGAGGAAAATTATTATGTTTAAAAAATACGTATATTAAAGAAACTTTTATAATAGCGAGTGCTTTGAAAGGAAGAAAGGCGACCAAATATTCATTCAATGAATTTTAAGCTTCAAAAAAACCGCTGAGGTTAAAACTAAACGCCACAATTCAATCACAAAATTTCTCATCCCGGTACTGCGGATGAAAAATTTGATGTTTGATAGAAAAACTTTTGAATACGAAAGTTTTCCCAATAACTGCCGTTTGGAAATGAAAAGAGTAACACAAATTTACAATAAAAACTAACAGGCTTCCAAGAAAAACCCTCGGGGGAACAACTAAATGAGTCGCTTGAATCACGAAATTTCTCATCCCGGGACTGCGGCTGGAAAACGTTATGCTTGCAAGAAATACGTATAAATGATACTATTTTCTCAAAAACGACCGTTTTGAAAGGTAAAGAAAGGAACAAATTTTCATTTGATGAATGAAGAGCCTTTTAAAAAGCACTTGGAAGAAAAACCTACACGAAAATTGATTCGCGAAATTACTCATCCCGGGACTGCGGAGGAAATTTATTATGTTTAAAAAATACGTATATTAACGAAACTTTTATAATAGCGAGTGCTTTGAAAGGAAGAAAGGCGACCAAATATTCATTCAATGAATTTTAAGCTTCAAAAAAACCGCTGAGTTTAAAACTAAACGCCACAATTCAATCACAAAATTTCTCATCCCGGTACTGCGGATGAAAAATTTTATGTTTGATAGAAATACTTTTGAATACGAAAGTTTTCCCAATAACTGCCGTTTGGAAATGAAAAGAGTAACACAAATTTACAATTAAAACTAACAGTCTTTTTAAAAAACCCTCGGGGGAACAACAAAACGAGTCGCTTGAATCACGAAATTTCTCATCCTGGGACTGCGGCTGGAAAACTTTATGCTTTCAAAAAATACGTATAAATGATACCATTTTCTCAAAAACGTGCGTTTTGAATGGTAAAGAAAGACCAAATTTTCATTTGATGAATGAAAAGCTTTTAAAAAAGCACTTGGAAGAAAAACACGAAAATTGATTCGCGATATTTTTCATCCCGAGACTGCGGAGGAAAATTATTATGTTTAAAAAATAAGTATATAAACGAAACTTTCATATCAGCGACTGCCCTTAAAGGAAGAGAGGCGACCAAATATTCATTCAATGAATTTTAAGCTTTAAAAAACCGCTGAGGTAAAACTAAACGCCACAATTGAATCACAAAATTTCTCATCCCGGTACTGCGGATGAAAAATTTTGTTTGCAAGAAATAAGTTTGAATACGAAAATTTTCAGAATAACTGCCGTTTGGAAATGAAAAGAGTCAAACAAATTTACAATTAAAACTAACAGGCTTCCAAAAAAACCCTCGGGGGAACAACAAAACGAGTCGCTTGAATCACGAAATTTCTCATCCCGGGACTGCGGCTGGAAAACGTTATGCTTGCAAGAAATACGTATAAATGATACCATTTTCTCAAAAACGACCGTTTTGAATGGTAAAGAAAGAACAAATTTTCATTTGATGAATGAAAAGCTTTTAAAAAAGCACTTGGAAGAAAAATTTAGACAAGAATTGATTCGCGAAATTTTTCATCCCGGGACTGCGGAGGAAAATTATTATGTTTAAAAAATAAGTATATAAACGAAACTTTCATATCAGCGACTGCCCTTAAAGGAAGAGAGGCGACTTAATATTCATTCAATGAATTTTAATCTTTAAAAAACCGCTGAGGTAAAAACTAAACGCCACAATTGAATCACAAAATCTCTCATCCCGGTACTGCGGATGAAAATTTTATTTGCAAGAAATACGTATGAATACGAAAATTTTCTCAATAACTGCCGTTTGGAAGTGAAAAGAGTCACACAAATTTACAGTTAAAACTAATAGGCTTTCAAAAAAACCCTCGGGGGAACAACGAAACGAGTCGCTTGAATCACGAAATTTCTCATCCCGGGACTGCGGCTGGAAAACGTTATGCTTGCAAGAAATACGCATAAATGATACCATTTTCTCAAAAACGACCCTTTTGAATGGTAAAGAAAGAACAAATTTTCATTTGATGAATGAAAAGCTTTTAGAAAAATACTTGGAAGAAAAACTTACACGAAAATTGATTCACGAAATTTCTCATCCCGGGACTGCGGAGGAAAATAATTATGTTTAAAAAGTACGTATATTAACGAAACTTTTATAACAGCGACTGCTTTGAAAGGAAGGGAGGCAACAAAATATTCATTCAATGAATTTTAAGCTTTAAAAAACCGCTGAGGTAAAAACTAAACGCCACAATTGAATCACAAAATTTCTCATCCCGGTACAGCGGATGAAAAATTTGATGTTTGATAGAAATACTTTTGAATACGAAAGTTTTCCCAATAACTGCCGTTTGGAAATGAAAAGAGTAACACAAATTTACAATAAAAACTAACAGTCTTTTTAAAAAACCCTCGGGGGAACAACAAAACGAGTCGCTTGAATCACGAAATTTCTCATCCTGGGACTGCGGCTGGAAAACTTTATGCTTTCAAAAAATACGTATAAATGATACCATTTTCTCAAAAACGTGCGTTTTGAATGGTAAAGAAAGACCAAATTTTCATTTGATGAATGAAAAGCTTTTAAAAAAGCATTTGGAAGAAAAACACGAAAATTGATTCGCGATATTTTTCATCCCGAGACTGCGGAGGAAAATTATTATGTTTAAAAAATACGTATATTAAAGAAACTTTTATAATAGCGAGTGCTTTGAAAGGAAGAAAGGCGACCAAATATTCATTCAATGAATTTTAAGCTTCAAAAAAACCGCTGAGGTTAAAACTAAACGCCACAATTCAATCACAAAATTTCTCATCCCGGTACTGCGGATGAAAAATTTGATGTTTGATAGAAAAACTTTTGAATACGAAAGTTTTCCCAATAACTGCCGTTTGGAAATGAAAAGAGTAACACAAATTTACAATAAAAACTAACAGGCTTCCAAGAAAAACCCTCGGGGGAACAACTAAATGAGTCGCTTGAATCACGAAATTTCTCATCCCGGGACTGCGGCTGGAAAACGTTATGCTTGCAAGAAATACGTATAAATGATACTATTTTCTCAAAAACGACCGTTTTGAAAGGTAAAGAAAGGAACAAATTTTCATTTGATGAATGAAGAGCCTTTTAAAAAGCACTTGGAAGAAAAACCTACACGAAAATTGATTCGCGAAATTACTCATCCCGGGACTGCGGAGGAAATTTATTATGTTTAAAAAATACGTATATTAACGAAACTTTTATAATAGCGAGTGCTTTGAAAGGAAGAAAGGCGACCAAAAATTCATTCAATGAATTTTAAGCTTCAAAAAAACCGCTGAGTTTAAAACTAAACGCCACAATTCAATCACAAAATTTCTCATCCCGGTACTGCGGATGAAAAATTTTATGTTTGATAGAAATACTTTTGAATACGAAAGTTTTCCCAATAACTGCCGTTTGGAAATGAAAAGAGTAACACAAATTTACAATTAAAACTAACAGTCTTTTTAAAAAACCCTCGGGGGAACAACAAAACGAGTCGCTTGAATCACGAAATTTCTCATCCTGGGACTGCGGCTGGAAAACTTTATGCTTTCAAAAAATACGTATAAATGATACCATTTTCTCAAAAACGTGCGTTTTGAATGGTAAAGAAAGACCAAATTTTCATTTGATGAATGAAAAGCTTTTAAAAAAGCACTTGGAAGAAAAACACGAAAATTGATTCGCGATATTTTTCATCCCGAGACTGCGGAGGAAAATTATTATGTTTAAAAAATAAGTATATAAACGAAACTTTCATATCAGCGACTGCCCTTAAAGGAAGAGAGGCGACCAAATATTCATTCAATGAATTTTAAGCTTTAAAAAACCGCTGAGGTAAAACTAAACGCCACCATTGAATCACAAAATTTCTCATCCCGGTACTGCGGATGAAAAATTTTGTTTGCAAGAAATAAGTTTGAATACGAAAATTTTCAGAATAACTGCCGTTTGGAAATGAAAAGAGTCAAACAAATTTACAATTAAAACTAACAGGCTTCCAAAAAAACCCTCGGGGGAACAACAAAACGAGTCGCTTGAATCACGAAATTTCTCATCCCGGGACTGCGGCTGGAAAACGTTATGCTTGCAAGAAATACGTATAAATGATACCATTTTCTCAAAAACGACCGTTTTGAATGGTAAAGAAAGAACAAATTTTCATTTGATGAATGAAAAGCTTTTAAAAAAGCACTTGGAAGAAAAATTTAGACAAGAATTGATTCGCGAAATTTTTCATCCCGGGACTGCGGAGGAAAATTATTATGTTTAAAAAATAAGTATATAAACGAAACTTTCATATCAGCGACTGCCCTTAAAGGAAGAGAGGCGACTTAATATTCATTCAATGAATTTTAATCTTTAAAAAACCGCTGAGGTAAAAACTAAACGCCACAATTGAATCACAAAATCTCTCATCCCGGTACTGCGGATGAAAATTTTATTTGCAAGAAATACGTATGAATACGAAAATTTTCTCAATAACTGCCGTTTGGAAGTGAAAAGAGTCACACAAATTTACAGTTAAAACTAATAGGCTTTCAAAAAAACCCTCGGGGGAACAACGAAACGAGTCGCTTGAATCACGAAATTTCTCATCCCGGGACTGCGGCTGGAAAACGTTATGCTTGCAAGAAATACGCATAAATGATACCATTTTCTCAAAAACGACCCTTTTGAATGGTAAAGAAAGAACAAATTTTCATTTGATGAATGAAAAGCTTTTAGAAAAATACTTGGAAGAAAAACTTACACGAAAATTGATTCACGAAATTTCTCATCCCGGGACTGCGGAGGAAAATAATTATGTTTAAAAAGTACGTATATTAACGAAACTTTTATAACAGCGACTGCTTTGAAAGGAAGGGAGGCAACCAAATATTCATTCAATGAATTTTAAGATTTAAAAAACCGCTGAGGTAAAAACTAAACGCCACAATTCAATCACAAAATTTCTCATCCCGGTACTGCGGATAAAAAATTTTATGTTTGCAAGAAATACCTTTGAATACGAAAGTTTTCCCAATAACTGCCGTTTGGAAATGAAAAGAGTAACACAAATTTACAATTAAAACTAACAGTCTTTTTAAAAAACCCTCGGGGGAACAACAAAACGAGTCGCTTGAATCACGAAATTTTTCATCCCGGGACTGCGGCTGGAAAACTTTATGCTTTCAAAAAATACGTTTAATGATACCATTTTCTGAAAAACGACCGTTTTGAATGGTAAAGAAAGAACAAAATTTCATTTGATGAATGAAAAGCTTTTAAAAAAGCACTTGGAAGAAAAATTTAGACAAGAATTGATTCGCGAAATTTTTCATCCCGGGACTGCGGAGGAAAATTATTATGTTTAGAACATAAGTATATTAACGAAACTTTCATATCAGCGACTGCCCTTAAAGGAAGAGAGGCGACCAAATATTCATTCAATGAATTTTAATCTTTAAAAAACCGCTGAGGTAAAAACTAAACGCCACAATTGAATCACAAAATTTCTCATCCCGGTACTGCGGATGAAAATTTTGTTTGCAAGAAATACGTATGAATACGAAAATTTTCTCAATAACTGCCGTTTTGAAGTGAAAAGAGTCACACAAATTTACAGTTAAAACTAATAGGCTTTCAAAAAAACCCTCGGGGGAACAACGAAACGAGTAGCTTGAATCACGAAATTTCTCATCCCGGGACTGCGGCTGGAAAACGTTATGCTTGCAAGAAATACGTATAAATGATACCATTTTCTCAAAAACGACCGTTTTGAATGGTAAAGAAAGAACAAATTTTCATTTGATGAATGAAAAGCTTTTAAAAAAGCACTTGGAAGAAAAATTTAGACAAGAATTGATTCGCGAAATTTTTCATCCCGGGACTGCGGAGGAAAATTATTATGTTTAAAAAATAAGTATATAAACGAAACTTTCATATCAGCGACTGCCCTTAAAGGAAGAGAGGCAACTTAATATTCATTCAATGAATTTTAAGCTTTAAAAAACCGCTGAGGTAAAAACTAAACGCCACAATTGAATCACAAAATCTCTCATCCCGGTACTGCGGATGAAAATTTTATTTGCAAGAAATACGTATGAATACGAAAATTTTCTCAATAACTGCCGTTTGGAAGTGAAAAGAGTCACACAAATTTACAGTTAAAACTAATAGGCTTTCAAAAAAACCCTCGGGGGAACAACGAAACGAGTCGCTTGAATCACGAAATTTCTCATCCCGGGACTGCGGCTGGAAAACGTTATGCTTGCAAGAAATACGCATAAATGATACCATTTTCTCAAAAACGACCCTTTTGAATGGTAAAGAAAGAACAAATTTTCATTTGATGAATGAAAAGCTTTTAGAAAAATACTTGGAAGAAAAACTTACACGAAAATTGATTCACGAAATTTCTCATCCCGGGACTGCGGAGGAAAATAATTATGTTTAAAAAGTACGTATATTAACGAAACTTTTATAACAGCGACTGCTTTGAAAGGAAGGGAGGCAACCAAATATTCATTCAATGAATTTTAAGATTTAAAAAACCGCTGAGGTAAAAACTAAACGCCACAATTCAATCACAAAATTTCTCATCCCGGTACTGCGGATAAAAAATTTTATGTTTGCAAGAAATACCTTTGAATACGAAAGTTTTCCCAATAACTGCCGTTTGGAAATGAAAAGAGTAACACAAATTTACAATTAAAACTAACAGTCTTTTTAAAAAACCCTCGGGGGAACAACAAAACGAGTCGCTTGAATCACGAAATTTTTCATCCCGGGACTGCGGCTGGAAAACTTTATGCTTTCAAAAAATACGTTTAATGATACCATTTTCTGAAAAACGACCGTTTTGAATGGTAAAGAAAGAACAAAATTTCATTTGATGAATGAAAAGCTTTTAAAAAAGCACTTGGAAGAAAAATTTAGACAAGAATTGATTCGCGAAATTTTTCATCCCGGGACTGCGGAGGAAAATTATTATGTTTAGAAAATAAGTATATTAACGAAACTTTCATATCAGCGACTGCCCTTAAAGGAAGAGAGGCGACCAAATATTCATTCAATGAATTTTAATCTTTAAAAAACCGCTGAGGTAAAAACTAAACGCCACAATTGAATCACAAAATTTCTCATCCCGGTACTGCGGATGAAAATTTTGTTTGCAAGAAATACGTATGAATACGAAAATTTTCTCAATAACTGCCGTTTTGAAGTGAAAAGAGTCACACAAATTTACAGTTAAAACTAATAGGCTTTCAAAAAAACCCTCGGGGGAACAACGAAACGAGTAGCTTGAATCACGAAATTTCTCATCCCGGGACTGCGGCTGGAAAACGTTATGCTTGCAAGAAATACGCATAAATGATACCATTTTCTCAAAAACGACCGTTTTGAATGGTAAAGAAAGAACAAATTTTCATTTGATGAATGAAAAGCTTTTAGAAAAATACTTGGAAGAAAAACTTACACGAAAATTGATTCACGAAATTTCTCATCCCGGGACTGCGGAGGAAAATAATTATGTTTAAAAAGTACGTATATTAACGAAACTTTTATAACAGCGACTGCTTTGAAAGGAAGGGAGGCAACCAAATATTCATTCAATAAATTTTAAGATTTAAAAAACCGCTGAGGTAAAAACTAAACGCCACAATTCAATCACAAAATTTCTCATCCCGGTACTGCGGATGAAAAATTTTATGTTTGCAAGAAATACCTTTGAATACGAAAGTTTTCCCAATAACTGCCGTTTGGAAATGAAAAGAGTAACACAAATTTACAATTAAAACTAACAGTCTTTTTAAAAAACCCTCGGGGGAACAACAAAACGAGTCGCTTGAATCACGAAATTTTTCATCCCGGGACTGCGGCTGGAAAACTTTATGCTTTCAAAAAATACGTTTAATGATACCATTTTCTGAAAAACGACCGTTTTGGATGGTAAAGAAAGAACAAATTTTCATTTGATGAATGAAATGCTTTTAAAAAAGCACTTGGAAGAAAAATTTAGACAAGAAATGATTCGCGAAATTTTTCATCCCGGGACTACGGAGGAAAATTATTATGTTTAAAAAATAAGTATATTAACGAAACTTTTATAACAGCGACTGCCTTTAAAGGAAGAGAGGCGACAAAATATTCATTCAATGAATTTTAAGCTTTAAAAAACCGCTGAGGTAAAAAGTAAACGCCACACTTCAATCACAAAATTTCTCATCCCGGTACAGCGGATGAAAAATTTGATGTTTGATAGAAATACTTTTGAATACGAAAGTTTTCCCAATAACTGCCGTTTGGAAATGAAAAGAGTAACACAAATTTACAATAAAAACTAACAGGCTTCCAAAAAAAACCCTCGGGGGAACAACTAAATAAGTCGCTTGAATCACGAAATTTCTCATCCCGGGACTGCGGCTGGAAAACGTTATGCTTGCAAGAAATACGTATAAATGATACCATTTTCTCAAAAACGACCGTTTTGAAAGGTAAAGAAAGGAACAAATTTTCATTTGATGAATGAAGAGCCTTTTAAAAAGCACTTGGAAGAAAAACCTACACGAAAATTGATTCGCGAAATTACTCATCTCGGGACTGCGGAGGAAAATTATTATGTTTAAAAAATACGTATATTAACGAAACTTTTATAATAGCGAGTGCTTTGAAAGGAAGAAAGGCGACCAAATATTCATTTAATGAATTTTAAGCTTCAAAAAAACCGCTGAGTTTAAAGTAAACGCCACAATTCAATCACAAAATTTCTCATCCCGGTACTGCGGATGAAAAATTTTATGTTTGATAGAAATACTTTTGAATACGAAAGTTTTCCCAATAACTGCCGTTTGGAAATGAAAAGAGTAACACAAATTTACAATTAAAACTGACAGTCTTTTTAAAAAACCCTCGGGGGAACAACAAAACGAGTCGCTTGAATCACGAAATTTCTCATCCTGGGACTGCGGCTGGAAAACTTTATGCTTTCAAAAAATACGTATAAATGATACCATTTTCTCAAAAACGTGCGTTTTGAATGGTAAAGAAATCCCAAATTTTCATTTGATGAATGAAAAGCTTTTAAAAAAGCATTTGGAAGAAAAACACGAAAATTGATTCGCGATATTTTTCATCCCGAGACTGCGGAGGAAAATTATTATGTTTAAAAAATAAGTATATAAACGAAACTTTCATATCAGCGACTGCCTTTAAAGGAAGAGAGGCCACAAAATATTCATTCAATGAATTTTAAGCTTTAAAAAACCGCTGAGGTTAAAACTAAACGCCACATTTCAATCACAAAATTTCTCATCCCGGTACTGCGGATGAAAAATTTTATGTTTGATAAAAATACTTTTGAATACGAAAGTTTTCCCAATAACTGCCGTTTGGAAATAAAAAGAGTAACACAAATTTACAATTAAAACTAACAGTCTTTTTAAAAAACCCTCGGGGGAACAACAAAACGCGTCGCTTGAATCACGAAATTTCTCATCCCGGGACTTCGGCTGGAAAACTTTATGCTTTCAAAAAATACGTTTAATGATACCATTTTCTCAAAAACGACCGTTTTGAATGGTAAAGAAAGAACAAATTTTCATTTGATGAATGAAAAGCTTTTAAAAAAGCACTTGGAAGAAAAATTTAGACAAGAATTAATTCGCGAAATTTTTCATCCCGGGACTGCGGAGGAAAATTATTATGTTTAAAAAATAAGTATATAAACGAAACTTTTATATCAGCGACTGCCCTTAAAGGAAGAGAGGCGACCAAATATTCATTCAATGAATTTTAAGCTTTAAAAAACCGCTGAGGTAAAAACTAAACGCCACAATTGAATCACAAAATTTCTCATCCCGGTACTGCGGATGAAAATTTTGTTTGCAAGAAATACGTATGAATACGAAAATTTTCTCAATAACTGCCGTTTTGAAGTGAAAAGAGTCACACAAATTTACAGTTAAAACTAATAGGCTTTCAAAAAAACCCTCGGGGGAACAACGAAACGAGTAGCTTGAATCACGAAATTTCTCATCCCGGGACTGCGGCTGGAAAACGTTATGCTTGCAAGAAATACGCATAAATGATACCATTTTCTCAAAAACGACCGTTTTGAATGGTAAAGAAAGAACAAATTTTCATTTGATGAATGAAAAGCTTTTAGAAAAATACTTGGAAGAAAAACTTACACGAAAATTGATTCACGAAATTTCTCATCCCGGGACTGCGGAGGAAAATAATTATGTTTAAAAAGTACGTATATTAACGAAACTTTTATAACAGCGACTGCTTTGAAAGGAAGGGAGGCAACCAAATATTCATTCAATAAATTTTAAGATTTAAAAAACCGCTGAGGTAAAAACTAAACGCCACAATTCAATCACAAAATTTCTCATCCCGGTACTGCGGATGAAAAATTTTATGTTTGCAAGAAATACCTTTGAATACGAAAGTTTTCCCAATAACTGCCGTTTGGAAATGAAAAGAGTAACACAAATTTACAATTAAAACTAACAGTCTTTTTAAAAAACCCTCGGGGGAACAACAAAACGAGTCGCTTGAATCACGAAATTTTTCATCCCGGGACTGCGGCTGGAAAACTTTATGCTTTCAAAAAATACGTTTAATGATACCATTTTCTGAAAAACGACCGTTTTGGATGGTAAAGAAAGAACAAATTTTCATTTGATGAATGAAAAGCTTTTAAAAAAGCACTTGGAAGAAAAATTTAGACAAGAAATGATTCGCGAAATTTTTCATCCCGGGACTACGGAGGAAAATTATTATGTTTAAAAAATAAGTATATTAACGAAACTTTTATAACAGCGACTGCCTTTAAAGGAAGAGAGGCGACAAAATATTCATTCAATGAATTTTAAGCTTTAAAAAACCGCTGAGGTAAAAACTAAACGCCACAATTGAATCACAAAATTTCTCATCCCGGTACAGCGGATGAAAAATTTGATGTTTGATAGAAATACTTTTGAATACGAAAGTTTTCCCAATAACTGCCGTTTGGAAATGAAAAGAGTAACACAAATTTACAATAAAAACTAACAGGCTTCCAAAAAAAACCCTCGGGGGAACAACTAAATAAGTCGCTTGAATCACGAAATTTCTCATCCCGGGACTGCGGCTGGAAAACGTTATGCTTGCAAGAAATACGTATAAATGATACCATTTTCTCAAAAACGACCGTTTTGAAAGGTAAAGAAAGGAACAAATTTTCATTTGATGAATGAAGAGCCTTTTAAAAAGCACTTGGAAGAAAAACCTACACGAAAATTGATTCGCGAAATTACTCATCTCGGGACTGCGGAGGAAAATTATTATGTTTAAAAAATACGTATATTAACGAAACTTTTATAATAGCGAGTGCTTTGAAAGGAAGAAAGGCGACCAAATATTCATTTAATGAATTTTAAGCTTCAAAAAAACCGCTGAGTTTAAAGTAAACGCCACAATTCAATCACAAAATTTCTCATCCCGGTACTGCGGATGAAAAATTTTATGTTTGATAGAAATACTTTTGAATACGAAAGTTTTCCCAATAACTGCCGTTTGGAAATGAAAAGAGTAACACAAATTTACAATTAAAACTAACAGTCTTTTTAAAAAACCCTCGGGGGAACAACAAAACGAGTCGCTTGAATCACGAAATTTCTCATCCTGGGACTGCGGCTGGAAAACTTTATGCTTTCAAAAAATACGTATAAATGATACCATTTTCTCAAAAACGTGCGTTTTGAATGGTAAAGAAATCCCAAATTTTCATTTGATGAATGAAAAGCTTTTAAAAAAGCATTTGGAAGAAAAACACGAAAATTGATTCGCGATATTTTTCATCCCGAGACTGCGGAGGAAAATTATTATGTTTAAAAAATAAGTATATAAACGAAACTTTCATATCAGCGACTGCCTTTAAAGGAAGAGAGGCCACAAAATATTCATTCAATGAATTTTAAGCTTTAAAAAACCGCTGAGGTTAAAACTAAACGCCACATTTCAATCACAAAATTTCTCATCCCGGTACTGCGGATGAAAAATTTTATGTTTGATAAAAATACTTTTGAATACGAAAGTTTTCCCAATAACTGCCGTTTGGAAATAAAAAGAGTAACACAAATTTACAATTAAAACTAACAGTCTTTTTAAAAAACCCTCGGGGGAACAACAAAACGCGTCGCTTGAATCACGAAATTTCTCATCCCGGGACTTCGGCTGGAAAACTTTATGCTTTCAAAAAATACGTTTAATGATACCATTTTCTCAAAAACGACCGTTTTGAATGGTAAAGAAAGAACAAATTTTCATTTGATGAATGAAAAGCTTTTAAAAAAGCACTTGGAAGAAAAATTTAGACAAGAATTAATTCGCGAAATTTTTCATCCCGGGACTGCGGAGGAAAATTATTATGTTTAAAAAATAAGTATATAAACGAAACTTTTATATCAGCGACTGCCCTTAAAGGAAGAGAGGCGACCAAATATTCATTCAATGAATTTTAAGCTTTAAAAAACCGCTGAGGTAAAAACTAAACGCCACAATTGAATCACAAAATTTCTCATCCCGGTACTGCGGATGAAAATTTTGTTTGCAACAAATACCTTTGAATACGAAAGTTTTCCCAATAACTGCCGTTTGGAAATGAAAAGAGTAACACAAATTTACAATTAAAACTAACAGTCTTTTTAAAAAACCCTCGGGGGAACAACAAAACGAGTCGCTTGAATCACGAAATTTTTCATCCCGGGACTGCGGCTGGAAAACTTTATGCTTTCAAAAAATACGTTTAATGATACCATTTTCTGAAAAACGACCGTTTTGGATGGTAAAGAAAGAACAAATTTTCATTTGATGAATGAAAAGCTTTTAAAAAAGCACTTGGAAGAAAAATTTAGACAAGAAATGATTCGCGAAATTTTTCATCCCGAGACTCCAGAGGAAAATTATTATGTTTAAAAAATAAGTATATAAACGAAACTTTCATAACAGCGACTGCCCTTAAAGGAAGAGAGGCGACCAAATATTCATTCAATGAATTTTAAGCTTTAAAAAACCGCTGAGGTAAAAACTAAACGCCACAATTGAATCACAAAATTTCTCATCCCGGTACAGCGGATGAAAAATTTGATGTTTGATAGAAATACTTTTGAATACGAAAGTTTTCCCAATAACTGCCGTTTGGAAATGAAAAGAGTAACACAAATTTACAATAAAAACTAACAGGCTTCCAAAAAAAACCCTCGGGGGAACAACTAAATAAGTCGCTTGAATCACGAAATTTCTCATCCCGGGACTGCGGCTGGAAAACGTTATGCTTGCAAGAAATACGTATAAATGATACCATTTTCTCAAAAACGACCGTTTTGAAAGGTAAAGAAAGGAACAAATTTTCATTTGATGAATGAAGAGCCTTTTAAAAAGCACTTGGAAGAAAAACCTACACGAAAATTGATTCGCGAAATTACTCATCTCGGGACTGCGGAGGAAAATTATTATGTTTAAAAAATACGTATATTAACGAAACTTTTATAATAGCGAGTGCTTTGAAAGGAAGAAAGGCGACCAAATATTCATTTAATGAATTTTAAGCTTCAAAAAAACCGCTGAGTTTAAAGTAAACGCCACAATTCAATCACAAAATTTCTCATCCCGGTACTGCGGATGAAAAATTTTATGTTTGATAGAAATACTTTTGAATACGAAAGTTTTCCCAATAACTGCCGTTTGGAAATGAAAAGAGTAACACAAATTTACAATTAAAACTGACAGCCTTTTTAAAAAACCCTCGGGGGAACAACAAAACGAGTCGCTTGAATCACGAAATTTCTCATCCTGGGACTGCGGCTGGAAAACTTTATGCTTTCAAAAAATACGTATAAATGATACCATTTTCTCAAAAACGTGCGTTTTGAATGGTAAAGAAATCCCAAATTTTCATTTGATGAATGAAAAGCGTTTAAAAAAGCATTTGGAAGAAAAACACGAAAATTGATTCGCGATATTTTTCATCCCGAGACTGCGGAGGAAAATTATTATGTTTAAAAAATAAGTATATAAACGAAACTTTCATATCAGCGACTGCCTTTAAAGGAAGAGAGGCCACAAAATATTCATTCAATGAATTTTAAGCTTTAAAAAACCGCTGAGGTTAAAACTAAACGCCACATTTCAATCACAAAATTTCTCATCCCGGTACTGCGGATGAAAAATTTTATGTTTGATAAAAATACTTTTGAATACGAAAGTTTTCCCAATAACTGCCGTTTGGAAATAAAAAGAGTAACACAAATTTACAATTAAAACTAACAGTCTTTTTAAAAAACCCTCGGGGGAACAACAAAACGCGTCGCTTGAATCACGAAATTTCTCATCCCGGGACTTCGGCTGGAAAACTTTATGCTTTCAAAAAATACGTTTAATGATACCATTTTCTCAAAAACGACCGTTTTGAATGGTAAAGAAAGAACAAATTTTCATTTGATGAATGAAAAGCTTTTAAAAAAGCACTTGGAAGAAAAATTTAGACAAGAATTAATTCGCGAAATTTTTCATCCCGGGACTGCGGAGGAAAATTATTATGTTTAAAAAATAAGTATATAAACGAAACTTTTATATCAGCGACTGCCCTTAAAGGAAGAGAGGCGACCAAATATTCATTCAATGAATTTTAAGCTTTAAAAAACCGCTGAGGTAAAAACTAAACGCCACAATTGAATCACAAAATTTCTCATCCCGGTACTGCGGATGAAAATTTTGTTTGCAAGAAATACGTATGAATACGAAAATTTTCTCAATAACTGCCGTTTTGAAGTGAAAAGAGTCACACAAATTTACAGTTAAAACTAATAGGCTTTCAAAAAAACCCTCGGGGGAACAACGAAACGAGTAGCTTGAATCACGAAATTTCTCATCCCGGGACTGCGGCTGGAAAACGTTATGCTTGCAAGAAATACGCATAAATGATACCATTTTCTCAAAAACGACCGTTTTGAATGGTAAAGAAAGAACAAATTTTCATTTGATGAATGAAAAGCTTTTAGAAAAATACTTGGAAGAAAAACTTACACGAAAATTGATTCACGAAATTTCTCATCCCGGGACTGCGGAGGAAAATAATTATGTTTAAAAAGTACGTATATTAACGAAACTTTTATAACAGCGACTGCTTTGAAAGGAAGGGAGGCAACCAAATATTCATTCAATAAATTTTAAGATTTAAAAAACCGCTGAGGTAAAAACTAAACGCCACAATTCAATCACAAAATTTCTCATCCCGGTACTGCGGATGAAAAATTTTATGTTTGCAAGAAATACCTTTGAATACGAAAGTTTTCCCAATAACTGCCGTTTGGAAATGAAAAGAGTAACACAAATTTACAATTAAAACTAACAGTCTTTTTAAAAAACCCTCGGGGGAACAACAAAACGAGTCGCTTGAATCACGAAATTTTTCATCCCGGGACTGCGGCTGGAAAACTTTATGCTTTCAAAAAATACGTTTAATGATACCATTTTCTGAAAAACGACCGTTTTGGATGGTAAAGAAAGAACAAATTTTCATTTGATGAATGAAAAGCTTTCAAAAAAGCACTTGGAAGAAAAATTTAGACAAGAAATGATTCGCGAAATTTTTCATCCCGGGACTACGGAGGAAAATTATTATGTTTAAAAAATAAGTATATTAACGAAACTTTTATAACAGCGACTGCCTTTAAAGGAAGAGAGGCGACAAAATATTCATTCAATGAATTTTAAGCTTTAAAAAACCGCTGAGGTAAAAACTAAACGCCACAATTGAATCACAAAATTTCTCATCCCGGTACAGCGGATGAAAAATTTGATGTTTGATAGAAATACTTTTGAATACGAAAGTTTTCCCAATAACTGCCGTTTGGAAATGAAAAGAGTAACACAAATTTACAATAAAAACTAACAGGCTTCCAAAAAAAACCCTCGGGGGAACAACTAAATAAGTCGCTTGAATCACGAAATTTCTCATCCCGGGACTGCGGCTGGAAAACGTTATGCTTGCAAGAAATACGTATAAATGATACCATTTTCTCAAAAACGACCGTTTTGAAAGGTAAAGAAAGGAACAAATTTTCATTTGATGAATGAAGAGCCTTTTAAAAAGCACTTGGAAGAAAAACCTACACGAAAATTGATTCGCGAAATTACTCATCTCGGGACTGCGGAGGAAAATTATTATGTTTAAAAAATACGTATATTAACGAAACTTTTATAATAGCGAGTGCTTTGAAAGGAAGAAAGGCGACCAAATATTCATTTAATGAATTTTAAGCTTCAAAAAAACCGCTGAGTTTAAAGTAAACGCCACAATTCAATCACAAAATTTCTCATCCCGGTACTGCGGATGAAAAATTTTATGTTTGATAGAAATACTTTTGAATACGAAAGTTTTCCCAATAACTGCCGTTTGGAAATGAAAAGAGTAACACAAATTTACAATTAAAACTAACAGTCTTTTTAAAAAACCCTCGGGGGAACAACAAAACGAGTCGCTTGAATCACGAAATTTCTCATCCTGGGACTGCGGCTGGAAAACTTTATGCTTTCAAAAAATACGTATAAATGATACCATTTTCTCAAAAACGTGCGTTTTGAATGGTAAAGAAATCCCAAATTTTCATTTGATGAATGAAAAGCTTTTAAAAAAGCATTTGGAAGAAAAACACGAAAATTGATTCGCGATATTTTTCATCCCGAGACTGCGGAGGAAAATTATTATGTTTAAAAAATAAGTATATAAACGAAACTTTCATATCAGCGACTGCCTTTAAAGGAAGAGAGGCCACAAAATATTCATTCAATGAATTTTAAGCTTTAAAAAACCGCTGAGGTTAAAACTAAACGCCACATTTCAATCACAAAATTTCTCATCCCGGTACTGCGGATGAAAAATTTTATGTTTGATAAAAATACTTTTGAATACGAAAGTTTTCCCAATAACTGCCGTTTGGAAATAAAAAGAGTAACACAAATTTACAATTAAAACTAACAGTCTTTTTAAAAAACCCTCGGGGGAACAACAAAACGCGTCGCTTGAATCACGAAATTTCTCATCCCGGGACTTCGGCTGGAAAACTTTATGCTTTCAAAAAATACGTTTAATGATACCATTTTCTCAAAAACGACCGTTTTGAATGGTAAAGAAAGAACAAATTTTCATTTGATGAATGAAAAGCTTTTAAAAAAGCACTTGGAAGAAAAATTTAGACAAGAATTAATTCGCGAAATTTTTCATCCCGGGACTGCGGAGGAAAATTATTATGTTTAAAAAATAAGTATATAAACGAAACTTTTATATCAGCGACTGCCCTTAAAGGAAGAGAGGCGACCAAATATTCATTCAATGAATTTTAAGCTTTAAAAAACCGCTGAGGTAAAAACTAAACGCCACAATTGAATCACAAAATTTCTCATCCCGGTACTGCGGATGAAAATTTTGTTTGCAAGAAATACGTATGAATACGAAAATTTTCTCAATAACTGCCGTTTGGAAGTGAAAAGAGTCACACAAATTTACAGTTAAAACCAATAGGCTTTCAAAAAAACCCTCGGGGGAACAACGAAACGAGTTGCTTGAATCACGAAATTTCTCATCCCGGGACTGCGGCTGGAAAACGTTATGCTTGCAAGAAATACGCATAAATGATACCATTTTCTCAAAAACGACCGTTTGGAATGGTAAAGAAAGAACAAATTTTCATTTGATGAATGAAAAGCTTTTAGAAAAATACTTGGAAGAAAAACTTACACGAAAATTGATTCACGAAATTTCTCATCCCGGGACTGCGGAGGAAAATAATTATGTTTAAAAAGTACGTATATTAACGAAACTTTTATAACAGCGACTGCTTTGAAAGGAAGGGAGGCAACCAAATATTCATTCAATAAATTTTAAGATTTAAAAAACCGCTGAGGTAAAAACTAAACGCCACAATTCAATCACAAAATTTCTCATCCCGGTACTGCGGATGAAAAATTTTGTTTGCAAGAAATACCTTTGAATACGAAAGTTTTCCCAATAACTGCCGTTTGGAAATGAAAAGAGTAACACAAATTTACAATTAAAACTAACAGTCTTTTTAAAAAACCCTCGGGGGAACAACAAAACGAGTCGCTTGAATCACGAAATTTTTCATCCCGGGACTGCGGCTGGAAAACTTTATGCTTTCAAAAAATACGTTTAATGATACCATTTTCTGAAAAACGACCGTTTTGAATGGTAAAGAAAGAACAAATTTTCATTTGATGAATGAAAAGCTTTTAAAAAAGCACTTGGAAGAAAAATTTAGACAAGAATTGATTCGCGTAATTTTTCATCCCGGGACTACGGAGGAAAATTATTATGTTTAAAAAATAAGTATATTAACGAAACTTTTATAACAGCGACTGCCTTTAAAGGAAGAGAGGCGACAAAATATTCATTCAATGAATTTTAAGCTTTAAAAAACCGCTGAGGTAAAAACTAAACGCCACAATTGAATCACAAAATTTCTCATCCCGGTACAGCGGATGAAAAATTTTGTTTGCAAGAAAAACGTATGAATACGAAAATTTACCCAATAACTGCCGTTTGGAAATGAAAAGAGTCAGACAAATTTACAATTAAAACTAACAGTCTTTTTAAAAAACCCTCGGGGGAACAACTAAACGAGTCGCTTGAATCACGAAATTTCTCATCCCGGGACTGCGGCTGGAAAACTTAATGCTTGCAAAAAATACGTATAAATGATACCATTATCTCAAAAACGACCATTTTAATGGTAAAGAAAGAACAAATTTTCATTTGATGAATGAAAAGCTTTTAAAAAAGCACTTGGAAGAAAAATTTAGACAAGAATTGATTCGCGAAATTTTTAATCCCGGGACTGCGGAGGAAAATTATTATGTTTAAAAAATAAGTATATAAACGAAACTTTCATATCAGCGACTGCTTTTAAAGGAAGAGAGGCGACAAAATATTCATTCAATGAATTTTAAACTTTAAAAAACCGCTGAGGTAAAAACTAAACGCCACAATTGAATCACAAAATTTCTCCTCCCGGTACTGCGGATGAAAAATTTTGTTTGCAAGAAATACGTATGAATACGAAAATTTTCTCAATGACTGCCGTTTGGAAGTGAAAAGAGTCACACAAATTTACAGTTAAAACTAATAGGCTTTCAAAAAAACCCTCGGGGGAACAACGAAAAGAGTCGCTTGAATCACGAAATTTCTCATCCCGGGACTGTGGCTGGAAAACGTTATGCTAGCAAGAAATACGCATAAATGATACCATTTTCTCAAAAACGACCGTTTTGAATGGTAAAGAAAGAACAAATTTTCATTTGATGAATGAAAAGCTTTTAGAAAAATACTTGGAAGAAAAACTTACACGAAAATTGATTCACGAAATTTCTCATCCCGGGACCTCGGAGGAAAATTATTATTTTTAAAAAGTACGTATATTAACGAAACTTTTATAACAGCGACTGCTTTGAAAGGAAGGGAGGCAACCAAATATTCATTCAATGAATTTTAAGATTTAAAAAACCGCTGAGGTAAAAACTAAACGCCACAATTCAATCACAAAATTTCTCATCCCGGTACTGCGGATGAAAAATTTTGTTTGCAAGAAAAACGTATGAATACGAAAATTTTCCCAATAACTGCCGTTTGGAAATGAAAAGAGTCACACAAATTTACAATTAAAACTAACAGTCTTTTTAAAAAACCCTCGGGGGAACAACTAAACGAGTCGCTTGAATCACGAAATTTCTCATCCCGGGACTGCGGCTGGAAAACTTAAGGCTCGCAAAAAATACGTATAAATGATACCATTATCTCAAAAACGACCGTTTTGAATAGTAAAGAAAGAACAAATTTTCATTTGATGAATGAAAAGCTTTTAAAAAAGCACTTGGAAGAAAAATTTAGACAAGAATTGATTCGCGAAATTTTTAATCCCGGGACTGCGGAGGAAAATTATTATGTTTAAAAAATACGTATATTAACGAAACTTTTATAATAGCGAGTGCTTTGAAAGGAAGAAAGGCGAAGAAATATTCATTCAATGAATTTTAAGTTTCAAAAAAACCGCTGAGGTTAAAACTAAACGCCACAATTCAATCACAAAATTTCTCATCCCGGTACTGCGGATGAAAAATTTGATGTTTAATAGAAAAACTTTTGAATACGAAAGTTTTCCCAATAACTGCCGTTTGGAAATGAAAAGAGTAACACAAATTTACAATAAAAACTAACAGGCCTCCAAGAAAAACCCTCGGGGGAACAACTAAATGAGTCGCTTGAATCACGAAATTTCTCATCCCGGGACTGCGGCTGGAAAACGTTATGCTTGCAAGAAATACGTATAAATGATACCATTTTCTCAAAAACGACCGTTTTGAAAGGTAAAGAAAGGAACAAATTTTCATTTGATGAATGAAGAGCCTTTTAAAAAGCACTTGGAAGAAAAACCTACACGAAAATTGATTCGCGAAATTACTCATCCCGGGACTGCGGAGGAAAATTATTATGTTTAAAAAATAAGTATATAAACGAAACTTTCATATCAGCGACTGCCTTTAAAGGAAGAGAGGCCACAAAATATTCATTCAATGAATTTTAAGCTTTAAAAAACCGCTGAGGTTAAAACTAAACGCCACATTTCAATCACAAAATTTCTCATCCCGGTACTGCGGATGAAAAATTTTATGTTTGATAAAAATACTTTTGAATACGAAAGTTTTCCCAATAACTGCCGTTTGGAAATAAAAAGAGTAACACAAATTTACAATTAAAACTAACAGTCTTTTTAAAAAACCCTCGGGGGAACAACAAAACGCGTCGCTTGAATCACGAAATTTCTCATCCCGGGACTTCGGCTGGAAAACTTTATGCTTTCAAAAAATACGTTTAATGATACCATTTTCTCAAAAACGACCGTTTTGAATGGTAAAGAAAGAACAAATTTTCATTTGATGAATGAAAAGCTTTTAAAAAAGCACTTGGAAGAAAAATTTAGACAAGAATTAATTCGCGAAATTTTTCATCCCGGGACTGCGGAGGAAAATTATTATGTTTAAAAAATAAGTATATAAACGAAACTTTTATATCAGCGACTGCCCTTAAAGGAAGAGAGGCGACCAAATATTCATTCAATGAATTTTAAGCTTTAAAAAACCGCTGAGGTAAAAACTAAACGCCACAATTGAATCACAAAATTTCTCATCCCGGTACTGCGGATGAAAATTTTGTTTGCAAGAAATACGTATGAATACGAAAATTTTCTCAATAACTGCCGTTTGGAAGTGAAAAGAGTCACACAAATTTACAGTTAAAACTAATAGGCTTTCAAAAAAACCTTCGGGGGAACAACGAAACGAGTCGCTTGAATCAAGAAATTTCTCATCCTGGGACTGCGGCTGGAAAACTTTATGCTTTCAAAAAATACGTATAAATGATACCATTTTCTCAAAAACGTGCGTTTTGAATGGTAAAGAAAGACCAAATTTTCATTTGATGAATGAAAAGCTTTTAAAAAAGCACTTGGAAGAAAAACACGAAAATTGATTCGCGATATTTTTCATCCCGAGACTGCGGAGGAAAATTATTGTGTTTAAAAAATAAGTATATAAACGAAACTTTTATAACAGCGACTGCTTTGAAAGGAAGAGAGGCGTTCAAATATTCATTCAATGAATTTTAAGCTTTAAAAAACCGCTGAGGTAAAAACTAAACGCCACAATTGAATCACAAAATTTCTCATCCCGGTACTGCGGATGAAAATTTTGTTTGCAAGAAATACGTATGAATACGAAAATTTTCTCAATAACTGCCGTTTGGAAGTGAAAAGAGTCACACAAATTTACAGTTAAAACTAATAGGCTTTCAAAAAAACCCTCGGGGGAACAACGAAAAGAGTCGCTTGAATCACGAAATTTCTCATCCCGGGACTGTGGCTGGAAAACGTTATGCTTGCAAGAAATACGCATAAATGATACCATTTTCTCAAAAACGACCGTTTTGAATGGTAAAGAAAGAACAAATTTTCATTTGATGAATGAAAAGCTTTTAGAAAAATACTTGGAAGAAAAACTTACACGAAAATTGATTCACGAAATTTCTCATCCCGGGACCTCGGAGGAAAATTATTATTTTTAAAAAGTACGTATATTAACGAAACTTTTATAACAGCGACTGCTTTGAAAGGAAGGGAGGCAACCAAATATTCATTCAATGAATTTTAAGATTTAAAAAACCGCTGAGGTAAAAACTAAACGCCACAATTCAATCACAAAATTTCTCATCCCGGTACTGCGGATGAAAAATTTTGTTTGCAAGAAAAACGTATGAATACGAAAATTTTCCCAATAACTGCCGTTTGGAAATGAAAAGAGTCACACAAATTTACAATTAAAACTAACAGTCTTTTTAAAAAACCCTCGGGGGAACAACTAAACGAGTCGCTTGAATCACGAAATTTCTCATCCCGGGACTGCGGCTGGAAAACTTAAGGCTCGCAAAAAATACGTATAAATGATACCATTATCTCAAAAACGACCGTTTTGAATAGTAAAGAAAGAACAAATTTTCATTTGATGAATGAAAAGCTTTTAAAAAAGCACTTGGAAGAAAAATTTAGACAAGAATTGATTCGCGAAATTTTTAATCCCGGGACTGCGGAGGAAAATTATTATGTTTAAAAAATACGTATATTAACGAAACTTTTATAATAGCGAGTGCTTTGAAAGGAAGAAAGGCGAAGAAATATTCATTCAATGAATTTTAAGTTTCAAAAAAACCGCTGAGGTTAAAACTAAACGCCACAATTCAATCACAAAATTTCTCATCCCGGTACTGCGGATGAAAAATTTGATGTTTAATAGAAAAACTTTTGAATACGAAAGTTTTCCCAATAACTGCCGTTTGGAAATGAAAAGAGTAACACAAATTTACAATAAAAACTAACAGGCCTCCAAGAAAAACCCTCGGGGGAACAACTAAATGAGTCGCTTGAATCACGAAATTTCTCATCCCGGGACTGCGGCTGGAAAACGTTATGCTTGCAAGAAATACGTATAAATGATACCATTTTCTCAAAAACGACCGTTTTGAAAGGTAAAGAAAGGAACAAATTTTCATTTGATGAATGAAGAGCCTTTTAAAAAGCACTTGGAAGAAAAACCTACACGAAAATTGATTCGCGAAATTACTCATCCCGGGACTGCGGAGGAAAATTATTATGTTTAAAAAATACGTATATTAACGAAACTTTTATAATAGCGAGTTCTTTGAAAGGAAAAAAGGCGACCAAATATTCATTCAATGAATTTTAAGCTTCAAAAAAACCGCTGAGTTTAAAACTAAACGCCACAATTCAATCACAAAATTTCTCATCCCGGTACTGCGGATGAAAAATTTTATGTTTGATAGAAATACTTTTGAATACGAAAGTTTTCCCAATAACTGCCGTTTGGAAATGAAAAGAGTAACACAAATTTACAATTAAAACTAACAGTCTTTTTAAAAAACCCTCGGGGGAACAACAAAACGAGTCGCTTGAATCACGAAATTTCTCATCCTGGGACTGCGGCTGGAAAACTTTATGCTTTCAAAAAATACGTATAAATGATACCATTTTCTCAAAAACGTGCGTTTTGAATGGTAAAGAAAGACCAAATTTTCATTTGATGAATGAAAAGCTTTTAAAAAAGCACTTGGAAGAAAAACACGAAAATTGATTCGCGATATTTTTCATCCCGAGACTGCGGAGGAAAATTATTATGTTTAAAAAATAAGTATATAAACGAAACTTTCATATCAGCGACTGCCCTTAAAGGAAGAGAGGCGACCAAATATTCATTCAATGAATTTTAAGCTTTAAAAAACCGCTGAGGTAAAACTAAACGCCACAATTGAATCACAAAATTTCTCATCCCGGTACTGCGGATGAAAAATTTTGTTTGCAAGAAATAAGTTTGAATACGAAAATTTTCCGAATAACTGCCGTTTGGAAATGAAAAGAGTCAAACAAATTTACAATTAAAACTAACAGGCTTCCAAAAAAACCCTCGGGGGAACAACTAAACGAGTCGCTTGAATCACGAAATTTCTCATCCCGGGACTGCGGCTGGAAAACGTTATGCTTGCAAGAAATACGCATAAATGATACCATTTTCTCAAAAACGACCGTTTGGAATGGTAAAGAAAGAACAAATTTTCATTTGATGAATGAAGAGCCTTTAAAAAAGCACTTGAAAGAAAAACTTACACGAAAATTGATTCGCGAAATTACTCATCCCGGGACTGCGGAGGAAAATTATTATGTTTAAAAAATACGTATATTAACGAAACTTTTATAATAGCGAGTGCTTTGAAAGGAAGAAAGGCGACCAAATATTCATTCAATGAATTTTAAGCTTCAAAAAAACCGCTGAGGTTAAAACTAAACGCCACATTTCAATCACAAAATTTCTCATCCCGGTACTGCGGATGAAAAATTTTATGTTTGATAAAAATACTTTTGAATACGAAAGTTTTCCCAATAACTGCCGTTTGGAAATGAAAAGAGTAACACAAATTTACAATTAAAACTAACAGTCTTTTTAAAAAAACCCTCGGGGGAACAACAAAACGAGTCGCTTGAATCACGAAATTTCTCATCATGGGACTTCGGCTGGAAAACTTTATGCTTTCAAAAAATACGTTTAATGATACCATTTTCTCAAAAACGACCGTTTTGAATGGTAAAGAAAGAACAAATTTTCATTTGATGAATGAAAAGCTTTTAAAAAAGCACTTGGAAGAAAAATTTAGACAAGAATTGATTCGCGAAATTTTTCATCCCGGGACTACGGAGGAAAATTATTATGTTTAAAAAATAAGTATATTAACGAAACTTTTATAACAGCGACTGCCTTTAAAGGAAGGGAGGCGACAAAATATTCATTCAATGAATTTTAAGCTTTAAAAAACCGCTGAGGTAAAAACTAAACGCCACAATTGAATCACAAAATTTCTCATCCCGGTACAGCGGATGAAAAATTTTGTTTGCAAGAAAAACGTATGAATACGAAAATTTACCCAATAACTGCCGTTTGGAAATGAAAAGAGTCACACAAATTTACAATTAAAACTAACAGTCTTTTTAAAAAACCCTCGGGGGAACAACTAAACGAGTCGCTTGAATCACGAAATTTCTCATCCCGGGACTGCGGCTGGAAAACTTAATGCTTGCAAAAAATACGTATAAATGATACCATTATCTCAAAAACGACCGTTTTGAATGGTAAAGAAAGAACAAATTTTCATTTGATGAATGAAAAGCTTTTAAAAAAGCACTTGGAAGAAAAATTTAGACAAGAATTGATTCGCGAAATTTTTAATCCCGGGACTGCGGAGGAAAATTATTATGTTTAAAAAATAAGTATATTAACGAAACTTTTATAACAGCGACTGCTTTTAAAGGAAGAGAGGCGACAAAATATTCATTCAATGAATTTTAAACTTTAAAAAACCGCTGAGAAAAAACTAAACGCCACAATTGAATCACAAAATTTCTCATCCCGGTACTGCGGATGAAAAATTTTGTTTGCAAGAAATACGTATGAATACGAAAATTTTCTCAATAACTGCCGTTTGGAAGTGAAAAGAGTCACACAAATTTACAGTTAAAACTAATAGGCTTTCAAAAAAACCCTCGGGGGAACAACGAAACGAGTCGCTTGAATCACGAAATTTTTCATCCTGGGACTGCGGCTGGAAAACGTTATGCTTGCAAGAAATACATATAAATGATACCATTTTCTCAAAAACGACCGTTTTGAATGGTAAAGAAAGAACAAATTTTCATTTGATGAATGAAAAGCTTTTAGAAAAATACTTGGAAGAAAAACTAACACGAAAATTGATTTACGAAATTTCTCATCCCGGGACTGCGGAGGAAAATTATTATGTTTAAAAAATACGTATATTAACGAAACTTTTATAATAGCGAGTGCTTTGAAAGGAAGAAAGGCGACCAAATATTCATTCAATGAATTTTAAGCTTCAAAAAAACCGCTGAGTTTAAAACTAAACGCCACAATTGAATCACAAAATTTCTCATCCCGGTACTGCGGATGAAAAATTTTGTTTGCAAGAAATAAGTTTGAATACGAAAATTTTCTGAATAACTGCCGTTTGGAAATGAAAAGAGTCAAACAAATTTACAATTAAAACTAACAGGCTTCCAAAAAAACCCTCGGGGGAACAACTAAACGAGTCGCTTGAATCACGAAATTTCTCATCCCGGGACTGCGGCTGGAAAACGTTATGCTTGCAAGAAATACGTATAAATGATACCATTTTCTCAAAAACGACCGTTTTGAAAGGTAAAGAAAGGAACAAATTTTCATTTGATGAATGAAGAGCCTTTAAAAAAGCACTTGGAAGAAAAACTTACACGAAAATTGATTCGCGAAATTACTCATCCCGGGACTGCGGAGTAAAATTATTATGTTTAAAAAATACGTATATTAACGAAACTTTTATAATAGCGAGTGCTTTGAAAGGAAGAAAGGCGACCAAATATTCATTCAATGAATTTTAAGCTTCAAAAAACCGCTGAGGTTAAAACTAAACGCCACATTTCAATCACAAAATTTCTCATCCCGGTACTGCGGATGAAAAATTTTATGTTTGATAAAAATACTTTTGAATACGAAAGTTTTCCCAATAACTGCCGTTTGGAAATGAAAAGAGTAACACAAATTTACAATTAAAACTAACAGTCTTTTTTAAAAAACCCTCGGGGGAACAACAAAACTAGTCGCTTGAATCACGAAATTTCTCATCCCGGGACTTCGGCTGGAAAACTTTATGCTTTCAAAAAATACGTTTAATGATACCATTTTCTCAAAAACGACCGTTTTGAATGGTAAAGAAAGAACAAATTTTCATTTGATGAATGAAAAGCTTTTAAAAAAGCACTTGGAAGAAAAATTTAGACAAGAATTGATTCGTGAAATTTTTCATCCCGGGACTACGGAGGAAAATTATTATGTTTAAAAAATAAGTATATTAACGAAACTTTTATAACAGCGACTGCCTTTAAAGGAAGGGAGGCGACAAAATATTCATTCAATGAATTTTAAGCTTTAAAAAACCGCTGAGTTAAAAACTAAACGCCACAATTGAATCACAAAATTTCTCATCCCGGTACAGCGGATGAAAAATTTTGTTTGCAAGAAAAACGTATGAATACGAAAATTTACTCAATAACTGCCGTTTGGAAATGAAAAGAGTCACACAAATTTACAATTAAAACTAACAGTCTTTTTAAAAAACCCTCGGGGGAACAACTAAACGAGTCGCTTGAATCACGAAATTTCTCATCCCGGGACTGCGGCTGGAAAACTTAATGCTTGCAAAAAATACGTATAAATGATACCATTTTCTGAAAAACGACCGTTTTGAATGGTAAAGAAAGAACAAATTTTCATTTGATGAATGAAAAGCTTTTAAAAAAGCACTTGGAAGAAAAATTTAGACAAGAATTGATTCGCGAAATTTTTCATCCCGGGACTACGGAGGAAAATTATTATGTTTAAAAAATAAGTATATTAACGAAACTTTTATAACAGCGACTGCCTTTAAAGGAAGGGAGGCGACAAAATATTCATTCAATGAATTTTAAGCTTTAAAAAACCGCTGAGGTAAAAACTAAACGCCACAATTGAATCACAAAATTTCTCATCCCGGTACAGCGGATGAAAAATTTTGTTTGCAAGAAAAACGTATGAATACGAAAATTTACCCAATAACTGCCGTTTGGAAGTGAAAAGAGTCACACAAATTTACAGTTAAAACTAATAGGCTTTCAAAAAAACCCTCGGGGGAACAACGAAACGAGTCGCTTGAATCACGAAATTTTTCATCCTGGGACTGCGGCTGGAAAACGTTATGCTTGCAAGAAATACATATAAATGATACCATTTTCTCAAAAACGACCGTTTTGAAAGTTAAAGAAAGGAACAAATTTTCATTTGATGAATGAAGAGCCTTTAAAAAAGCACTTGGAAGAAAAACTTACACGAAAATTGATTCGCGAAATTACTCATCCCGGGACTGCGGAGTAAAATTATTATGTTTAAAAAATACGTATATTAACGAAACTTTTATAATAGCGAGTGCTTTGAAAGGAAGAAAGGCGACCAAATATTCATTCAATGAATTTTAAGCTTCAAAAAACCGCTGAGGTTAAAACTAAACGCCACATTTCAATCACAAAATTTCTCATCCCGGTACTGCGGATGAAAAATTTTATGTTTGATAAAAATACTTTTGAATACGAAAGTTTTCCCAATAACTGCCGTTTGGAAATGAAAAGAGTAACACAAATTTACAATTAAAACTAACAGTCTTTTTTAAAAAACCCTCGGGGGAACAACAAAACTAGTCGCTTGAATCACGAAATTTCTCATCCCGGGACTTCGGCTGGAAAACTTTATGCTTTCAAAAAATACGTTTAATGATACCATTTTCTCAAAAACGACCGTTTTGAATGGTAAAGAAAGAACAAATTTTCATTTGATGAATGAAAAGCTTTTAAAAAAGCACTTGGAAGAAAAATTTAGACAAGAATTGATTCGTGAAATTTTTCATCCCGGGACTACGGAGGAAAATTATTATGTTTAAAAAATAAGTATATTAACGAAACTTTTATAACAGCGACTGCCTTTAAAGGAAGGGAGGCGACAAAATATTCATTCAATGAATTTTAAGCTTTAAAAAACCGCTGAGTTAAAAACTAAACGCCACAATTGAATCACAAAATTTCTCATCCCGGTACAGCGGATGAAAAATTTTGTTTGCAAGAAAAACGTATGAATACGAAAATTTACTCAATAACTGCCGTTTGGAAATGAAAAGAGTCACACAAATTTACAATTAAAACTAACAGTCTTTTTAAAAAACCCTCGGGGGAACAACTAAACGAGTCGCTTGAATCACGAAATTTCTCATCCCGGGACTGCGGCTGGAAAACTTAATGCTTGCAAAAAATACGTATAAATGATACCATTTTCTGAAAAACGACCGTTTTGAATGGTAAAGAAAGAACAAATTTTCATTTGATGAATGAAAAGCTTTTAAAAAAGCACTTGGAAGAAAAATTTAGACAAGAATTGATTCGCGAAATTTTTCATCCCGGGACTACGGAGGAAAATTATTATGTTTAAAAAATAAGTATATTAACGAAACTTTTATAACAGCGACTGCCTTTAAAGGAAGGGAGGCGACAAAATATTCATTCAATGAATTTTAAGCTTTAAAAAACCGCTGAGGTAAAAACTAAACGCCACAATTGAATCACAAAATTTCTCATCCCGGTACAGCGGATGAAAAATTTTGTTTGCAAGAAAAACGTATGAATACGAAAATTTACCCAATAACTGCCGTTTGGAAATGAAAAGAGTCACACAAATTTACAATTAAAACTTACAGTCTTTTTAAAAAACCCTCGGGGGAACAACTAAACGAGTCGCTTAAATCACGAAATTTCTCATCCCGGGACTGCGGCTGGAAAACTTAATGCTTGCAAAAAATACGTATAAATGATACCATTATCTCAAAAACGACCGTTTTGAATGGTAAAGAAAGAACAAATTTTCATTTGATGAATGAAAAGCTTTTAAAAAAGCACTTGGAAGAAAAATTTAGACAAGAATTGATTCGCGAAATTTTTAATCCCGGGACTGCGGAGGAAAATTATTATGTTTAAAAAATAAGTATATTAACGAAACTTTTATAACAGCGACTGCTTTTAAAGGAAGAGAGGCGACAAAATATTCATTCAATGAATTTTAAACTTTAAAAAACCGCTGAGAAAAAACTAAACGCCACAATTGAATCACAAAATTTCTCATCCCGGTACTGCGGATGAAAAATTTTGTTTGCAAGAAATACGTATGAATACGAAAATTTTCTCAATAACTGCCGTTTGGAAGTGAAAAGAGTCACACAAATTTACAGTTAAAACTAATAGGCTTTCAAAAAAACCCTCGGGGGAACAACGAAACGAGTCGCTTGAATCACGAAATTTTTCATCCTGGGACTGCGGCTGGAAAACGTTATGCTTGCAAGAAATACATATAAATGATACCATTTTCTCAAAAACGACCGTTTTGAATGGTAAAGAAAGAACAAATTTTCATTTGATGAATGAAAAGCTTTTAGAAAAATACTTGGAAGTAAAACTTACACGAAAATTGATTTACGAAATTTCTCATCCCGGGACCTCGGAGGAAAATTATTATGTTTAAAAAGTACGAATATTAACGAAACTTTTATAACAGCGACTGCTTTGAAAGGAAGGGAGGCAACCAAATATTCATTCAATGAATTTTAAGATTTAAAAAACCGCTGAGGTAAAAACTAAACGCCACAATTCAATCACAAAATTTCTCATCCCGGTACTGCGGATGAAAAATTTGATGTTTGATAGAAATACTTTTGAATACGAAAGTTTTCCCAATAACTGCCGTTTGGAAATGAAAAGAGTAACACAAATTTACAATAAAAACTAACAGGCTTCCAAGAAAAACCCTCGGGGGAACAACTAAATGAGTCGCTTGAATCACGAAATTTCTCATCCTGGGACTGCGGCTGGAAAACGTTATGCTTGCAAGAAATACGTATAAATGATACCATTTTCTCAAAAACGACCGTTTTGAAAGGTAAAGAAAGGAACAAATTTTCATTTGATGAATGAAGAGCCTTTTAAAAAGCACTTGGAAGAAAAACCTACACGAAAATTGATTCGCGAAATTACTCATCCCGGGACTGCGGAGGAAAATTATTATGTTTAAAAAATACGTATATTAACGAAACTTTTATAATAGCGAGTGCTTTGAAAGGAAGAAAGTCGACCAAATATTCATTCAATGAATTTTAAGCTTCAAAAAAACCGCTGAGTTTAAAACTAAACGCCACAATTGAATCACAAAATTTCTCATCCCGGTACTGCGGATGAAAAATTTTGTTTGCAAGAAATAAGTTTGAATACGAAAGTTTTCCCAATAACTGCCGTTTGGAAATGAAAAGAGTAACACAAATTTACAATTAAAAGTAACAGTCTTTTTAAAAAAACCCTCGGGGGAACAACAAAACGAGTCGCTTGAATCACGAAATTTCTCATCCCGGGACTTCGGCTGGAAAACTTTATGCTTTCAAAAAATACGTTTAATGATACCATTTTCTCAAAAACGACCGTTTTGAATGGTAAAGAAAGAACAAATTTTCATTTGATGAATGAAAAGCTTTTAAAAAAGCACTTGGAAGAAAAATTTAGACAAGAATTGATTCGCGAAATTTTTCATCCCGGGACTACGGAGGAAAATTATTATGTTTAAAAAATAAGTATATTAACGAAACTTTTATAACAGCGACTGCCTTTAAAGGAAGGGAGGCGACAAAATATTCATTCAATGAATTTTAAGCTTTAAAAAACCGCTTAGGTAAAAACTAAACGCCACAATTGAATCACAAAATTTCTCATCCCGGTACAGCGGATGAAAAATTTTGTTTGCAAGAAAAACGTATGAATACGAAAATTTACTCAATAACTGCCGTTTGGAAATGAAAAGAGTCACACAAATTTACAATTAAAACTAACAGTCTTTTTAAAAAACCCTCGGGGGAACAACTAAACGAGTCGCTTGAATCACGAAATTTCTCATCCCGGGACTGCGGCTGGAAAACTTAATGCTTGCAAAAAATACGTATAAATGATACCATTATCTCAAAAACGACCGTTTTGAATGGTAAAGAAAGAACAAATTTTCATTTGATGAATGAAAAGCTTTTAAAAAGCACTTGGAAGAAAAATTTAGACAAGAATTGATTCGCGAAATTTTTAATCCCGGGACTGCGGAGGAAAATTATTATGTTTAAAAAATAAGTATATTAACGAAACTTTTATAACAGCGACTGCTTTTAAAGGAAGAGAGGCGACAAAATATTCATTCAATGAATTTTAAACTTTAAAAAACCGCTGAGAAAAAACTAAACGCCACAATTGAATCACAAAATTTCTCATCCCGGTACTGCGGATGAAAAATTTTATGTTTGATAGAAATACTTTTGAATACGAAAGTTTTCCCAATAACTGCCGTTTGGAAATGAAAAGAGTAACACAAATTTACAATTAAAACTAACAGTCTTTTTAAAAAACCCTCGGGGGAACAACAAAACGAGTCGCTTGAATCACGAAATTTCTCATCCTGGGACTGCGGCTGGAAAACTTTATGCTTTCAAAAAATACGTATAAATGATACCATTTTCTCAAAAACGTGCGTTTTGAATGGTAAAGAAAGACCAAATTTTCATTTGATGAATGAAAAGCTTTTAAAAAAGCACTTGGAAGAAAAACACGAAAATTGATTCGCGATATTTTTCATCCCGAGACTGCGGAGGAAAATTATTATGTTTAAAAAATACGTATATTAACGAAACTTTTATAATAGCGAGTGCTTTGAAAGGAAGAAAGGCGACCAAATATTCATTCAATGAATTTTAAGCTTCAAAAAAACCGCTGAGGTTAAAACTAAACGCCACATTTCAATCACAAAATTTCTCATCCCGGTACTGCGGATGAAAAATTTTATGTTTGATAAAAATACTTTTGAATACGAAAGTTTTCCCAATAACTGCCGTTTGGAAATGAAAAGAGTAACACAAATTTACAATTAAAACTAACAGTCTTTTTAAAAAAACCCTCGGGGGAACAACAAAACGAGTCGCTTGAATCACGAAATTTCTCATCATGGGACTTCGGCTGGAAAACTTTATGCTTTCAAAAAATACGTTTAATGATACCATTTTCTCAAAAACGACCGTTTTGAATGGTAAAGAAAGAACAAATTTTCATTTGATGAATGAAAAGCTTTTAATAAAGCACTTGGAAGAAAAATTTAGACAAGAATTGATTCGCGAAATTTTTCATCCCGGGACTGCGGAGGAAAATTATTATGTTTAAGAAATAAGTATATAAACGAAACTTTCATATCAGCGACTGCCCTTAAAGGAAGAGAGGCGACTTAATATTCATTCAATGAATTTTAAGCTTTAAAAAACCGCTGAGGTAAAAACTAAACGCCACAATTGAATCACAAAAATTCTCATCCCGGTACTGCGGATGAAAATTTTGTTTGCAAGAAATACATATGAATACGAAAATTTTCTCAATAACTGCCGTTTGGAAGTGAAAAGAGTCACACAAATTTACAGTTAAAACTAATAGGCTTTCAAAAAAACCCTCGGGGGAACAACGAAACGAGTCGCTTGAATCACGAAATTTCTCATCCCGGGACTGCGGCTGGAAAACGTTATGCTTGCAAGAAATACGCATAAATGATACCATTTTCTCAAAAACGACCGTTTTGAATGGTAAAGAAAGAACAAATTTTCATTTGATGAATGAAAAGCTTTTAGAAAAATACTTGGAAGAAAAACTTACACGAAAATTGATTCACGAAATTTCTCATCCCGGGACTGCGGAGGAAAATAATTATGTTTAAAAAGTACGTATATTAACGAAACTTTTATAACAGCGACTGCTTTGAAAGGAAGGGAGGCAACCAAATATTCATTCAATAAATTTTAAGATTTAAAAAACCGCTGAGGTAAAAACTAAACGCCACAATTCAATCACAAAATTTCTCATCCCGGTACTGCGGATGAAAAATTTTATGTTTGCAAGAAATACCTTTGAATACGAAAGTTTTCCCAATAACTGCCGTTTGGAAATGAAAAGAGTAACACAAATTTACAATTAAAACTAACAGTCTTTTTAAAAAACCCTCGGGGGAACAACAAAACGAGTCGCTTGAATCACGAAATTTTTCATCCCGGGACTGCGGCTGGAAAACTTTATGCTTTCAAAAAATACGTTTAATGATACCATTTTCTGAAAAACGACCGTTTTGAATGGTAAAGAAAGAACAAATTTTCATTTGATGAATGAAAAGCTTTTAAAAAAGCACTTGGAAGAAAAATTTAGACAAGAATTGATTCGCGAAATTTTTCATCCCGGGACTACGGAGGAAAATTATTATGTTTAAAAAATAAGTATATTAACGAAACTTTTATAACAGCGACTGCCTTTAAAGGAAGGGAGGCGACAAAATATTCATTCAATGAATTTTAAGCTTTAAAAAACCGCTGAGGTAAAAACTAAACGCCACAATTGAATCACAAAATTTCTCATCCCGGTACAGCGGATGAAAAATTTTGTTTGCAAGAAAAACGTATGAATACGAAAATTTACCCAATAACTGCCGTTTGGAAATGAAAAGAGTCACACAAATTTACAATTAAAACTAACAGTCTTTTTAAAAAACCCTCGGGGGAACAACTAAACGAGTCGCTTGAATCACGAAATTTCTCATCCCGGGACTGCGGCTGGAAAACTTAATGCTTGCAAAAAATACGTATAAATGATACCATTATCTCAAAAACGACCGTTTTGAATGGTAAAGAAAGAACAAATTTTCATTTGATGAATGAAAAGCTTTTAAAAAAGCACTTGGAAGAAAAATTTAGACAAGAATTGATTCGCGAAATTTTTAATCCCGGGACTGCGGAGGAAAATTATTATGTTTAAAAAATAAGTATATTAACGAAACTTTTATAACAGCGACTGCTTTTAAAGGAAGAGGCGACAAAATATTCATTCAATGAATTTTAAACTTTAAAAAACCGCTGAGAAAAAACTAAACGCCACAATTGAATCACAAAATTTCTCATCCCGGTACTGCGGATGAAAAATTTTGTTTGCAAGAAATACGTATGAATACGAAAATTTTCTCAATAACTGCCGTTTGGAAGTGAAAAGAGTCACACAAATTTACAGTTAAAACTAATAGGCTTTCAAAAAAACCCTCGGGGGAACAACGAAACGAGTCGCTTGAATCACGAAATTTTTCATCCTGGGACTGCGGCTGGAAAACGTTATGCTTGCAAGAAATACATATAAATGATACCATTTTCTCAAAAACGACCGTTTTGAATGGTAAAGAAAGAACAAATTTTCATTTGATGAATGAAAAGCTTTTAGAAAAATACTTGGAAGAAAAACTTACACGAAAATTGATTTACGAAATTTCTCATCCCGGGACCTCGGAGGAAAATTATTTTGTTTAAAAAGTACGAATATTAACGAAACTTTTATAACAGCGACTGCTTTGAAAGGAAGGGAGGCAACCAAATATTCATTCAATGAATTTTAAGATTTAAAAAACCGCTGAGGTAAAAACTAAACGCCACAATTCAATCACAAAATTTCTCATCCCGGTACTGCGGATGAAAAATTTGATGTTTGATAGAAATACTTTTGAATACGAAAGTTTTCCCAATAACTGCCGTTTGGAAATGAAAAGAGTAACACAAATTTACAATAAAAACTAACAGGCTTCCAAGAAAAACCCTCGGGGGAACAACTAAATGAGTCGCTTGAATCACGAAATTTCTCATCCTGGGACTGCGGCTGGAAAACGTTATGCTTGCAAGAAATACGTATAAATGATACCATTTTCTCAAAAACGACCGTTTTGAAAGGTAAAGAAAGGAACAAATTTTCATTTGATGAATGAAGAGCCTTTTAAAAAGCACTTGGAAGAAAAACCTACACGAAAATTGATTCGCGAAATTACTCATCCCGGGACTGCGGAGGAAAATTATTATGTTTAAAAAATACGTATATTAACGAAACTTTTATAATAGCGAGTGCTTTGAAAGGAAGAAAGGCGACCAAATATTCATTCAATGAATTTTAAGCTTCAAAAAAACCGCTGAGTTTAAAACTAAACGCCACAATTGAATCACAAAATTTCTCATCCCGGTACTGCGGATGAAAAATTTTGTTTGCAAGAAATAAGTTTGAATACGAAAATTTTCTGAATAACTGCCGTTTGGAAATGAAAAGAGTCAAACAAATTTACAATTAAAACTAACAGGCTTCCAAAAAAACCCTCGGGGGAACAACTAAACGAGTCGCTTGAATCACGAAATTTCTCATCCCGGAACTGCGGCTGGAAAACGTTATGCTTGCAAGAAATACGTATAAATGATACCATTTTCTCAAAAACGACCGTTTTGAAAGGTAAAGAAAGGAACAAATTTTCATTTGATGAATGAAGAGCCTTTAAAAAAGCACTTGGAAGAAAAACTTACACGAAAATTGATTCGCGAAATTACTCATCCCGGGACTGCGGAGTAAAATTATTATGTTTAAAAAATACGTATATTAACGAAACTTTTATAATAGCGAGTGCTTTGAAAGGAAGAAAGGCGACCAAATATTCATTCAATGAATTTTAAGCTTCAAAAAACCGCTGAGGTTAAAACTAAACGCCACATTTCAATCACAAAATTTCTCATCCCGGTACTGCGGATGAAAAATTTTATGTTTGATAAAAATACTTTTGAATACGAAAGTTTTCCCAATAACTGCCGTTTGGAAATGAAAAGAGTAACACAAATTTACAATTAAAACTAACAGTCTTTTTAAAAAAACCCTCGGGGGAACAACAAAACTAGTCGCTTGAATCACGAAATTTCTCATCCCGGGACTTCGGCTGGAAAACTTTATGCTTTCAAAAAATACGTTTAATGATACCATTTTCTCAAAAACGACCGTTTTGAATGGTAAAGAAAGAACAAATTTTCATTTGATGAATGAAAAGCTTTTAAAAAAGCACTTGGAAGAAAAATTTAGACAAGAATTGATTCGCGAAATTTTTCATCCCGGGACTACGGAGGAAAATTATTATGTTTAAAAAATAAGTATATTAACGAAACTTTTATAACAGCGACTGCCTTTAAAGGAAGGGAGGCGACAAAATATTCATTCAATGAATTTTAAGCTTTAAAAAACCGCTGAGTTAAAAACTAAACGCCACAATTGAATCACAAAATTTCTCATCCCGGTACAGCGGATGAAAAATTTTGTTTGCAAGAAAAACGTATGAATACGAAAATTTACTCAATAACTGCCGTTTGGAAATGAAAAGAGTCACACAAATTTACAATTAAAACTAACAGTCTTTTTAAAAAACCCTCGGGGGAACAACTAAACGAGTCGCTTGAATCACGAAATTTCTCATCCCGGGACTGCGGCTGGAAAACTTAATGCTTGCAAAAAATACGTATAAATGATACCATTTTCTGAAAAACGACCGTTTTGAATGGTAAAGAAAGAACAAATTTTCATTTGATGAATGAAAAGCTTTTAAAAAAGCACTTGGAAGAAAAATTTAGACAAGAATTGATTCGCGAAATTTTTAATCCCGGGACTGCGGAGGAAAATTATTATGTTTAAAAAATAAGTATATTAACGAAACTTTTATAACAGCGACTGCTTTTAAAGGAAGAGAGGCGACAAAATATTCATTCAATGAATTTTAAACTTTAAAAAACCGCTGAGAAAAAACTAAACGCCACAATTGAATCACAAAATTTCTCATCCCGGTACTGCGGATGAAAAATTTTGTTTGCAAGAAATACGTATGAATACGAAAATTTTCTCAATAACTGCCGTTTGGAAGTGAAAAGAGTCACACAAATTTACAGTTAAAACTAATAGGCTTTCAAAAAAACCCTCGGGGGAACAACGAAACGAGTCGCTTGAATCACGAAATTTTTCATCCTGGGACTGCGGCTGGAAAACGTTATGCTTGCAAGAAATACATATAAATGATACCATTTTCTCAAAAACGACCGTTTTGAATGGTAAAGAAAGAACAAATTTTCATTTGATGAATGAAAAGCTTTTAGAAAAATACTTGGAAGAAAAACTTACACGAAAATTGATTTACGAAATTTCTCATCCCGGGACCTCGGAGGAAAATTATTATGTTTAAAAAGTACGAATATTAACGAAACTTTTATAACAGCGACTGCTTTGAAAGGAAGGGAGGCAACCAAATATTCATTCAATGAATTTTAAGATTTAAAAAACCGCTGAGGTAAAAACTAAACGCCACATTTCAATCACAAAATTTCTCATCCCGGTACTGCGGATGAAAAATTTTATGTTTGATAAAAATACTTTTGAATACGAAAGTTTTCCCAATAACTGCCGTTTGGAAATGAAAAGAGTAACACAAATTTACAATTAAAACTAACAGTCTTTTTAAAAAAACCCTCGGGGGAACAACAAAACGAGTCGCTTGAATCACGAAATTTCTCATCATGGGACTTCGGCTGGAAAACTTTATGCTTTCAAAAAATACGTTTAATGATACCATTTTCTCAAAAACGACCGTTTTGAATGGTAAAGAAAGAACAAATTTTCATTTGATGAATGAAAAGCTTTTAATAAAGCACTTGGAAGAAAAATTTAGACAAGAATTGATTCGCGAAATTTTTCATCCCGGGACTGCGGAGGAAAATTATTATGTTTAAGAAATAAGTATATAAACGAAACTTTCATATCAGCGACTGCCCTTAAAGGAAGAGAGGCGACTTAATATTCATTCAATGAATTTTAAGCTTTAAAAAACCGCTGAGGTAAAAACTAAACGCCACAATTGAATCACAAAAATTCTCATCCCGGTACTGCGGATGAAAATTTTGTTTGCAAGAAATACATATGAATACGAAAATTTTCTCAATAACTGCCGTTTGGAAGTGAAAAGAGTCACACAAATTTACAGTTAAAACTAATAGGCTTTCAAAAAAACCCTCGGGGGAACAACGAAACGAGTCGCTTGAATCACGAAATTTCTCATCCCGGGACTGCGGCTGGAAAACGTTATGCTTGCAAGAAATACGCATAAATGATACCATTTTCTCAAAAACGACCGTTTTGAATGGTAAAGAAAGAACAAATTTTCATTTGATGAATGAAAAGCTTTTAGAAAAATACTTGGAAGAAAAACTTACACGAAAATTGATTCACGAAATTTCTCATCCCGGGACTGCGGAGGAAAATAATTATGTTTAAAAAGTACGTATATTAACGAAACTTTTATAACAGCGACTGCTTTGAAAGGAAGGGAGGCAACCAAATATTCATTCAATAAATTTTAAGATTTAAAAAACCGCTGAGGTAAAAACTAAACGCCACAATTCAATCACAAAATTTCTCATCCCGGTACTGCGGATGAAAAATTTTATGTTTGCAAGAAATACCTTTGAATACGAAAGTTTTCCCAATAACTGCCGTTTGGAAATGAAAAGAGTAACACAAATTTACAATTAAAACTAACAGTCTTTTTAAAAAACCCTCGGGGGAACAACAAAACGAGTCGCTTGAATCACGAAATTTTTCATCCCGGGACTGCGGCTGGAAAACTTTATGCTTTCAAAAAATACGTTTAATGATACCATTTTCTGAAAAACGACCGTTTTGAATGGTAAAGAAAGAACAAATTTTCATTTGATGAATGAAAAGCTTTTAAAAAAGCACTTGGAAGAAAAATTTAGACAAGAATTGATTCGCGAAATTTTTCATCCCGGGACTACGGAGGAAAATTATTATGTTTAAAAAATAAGTATATTAACGAAACTTTTATAACAGCGACTGCCTTTAAAGGAAGGGAGGCGACAAAATATTCATTCAATGAATTTTAAGCTTTAAAAAACCGCTGAGGTAAAAACTAAACGCCACAATTGAATCACAAAATTTCTCATCCCGGTACAGCGGATGAAAAATTTTGTTTGCAAGAAAAACGTATGAATACGAAAATTTACCCAATAACTGCCGTTTGGAAATGAAAAGAGTCACACAAATTTACAATTAAAACTAACAGTCTTTTTAAAAAACCCTCGGGGGAACAACTAAACGAGTCGCTTGAATCACGAAATTTCTCATCCCGGGACTGCGGCTGGAAAACTTAATGCTTGCAAAAAATACGTATAAATGATACCATTATCTCAAAAACGACCGTTTTGAATGGTAAAGAAAGAACAAATTTTCATTTGATGAATGAAAAGCTTTTAAAAAAGCACTTGGAAGAAAAATTTAGACAAGAATTGATTCGCGAAATTTTTAATCCCGGGACTGCGGAGGAAAATTATTATGTTTAAAAAATAAGTATATTAACGAAACTTTTATAACAGCGACTGCTTTTAAAGGAAGAGAGGCGACAAAATATTCATTCAATGAATTTTAAACTTTAAAAAACCGCTGAGAAAAAACTAAACGCCACAATTGAATCACAAAATTTCTCATCCCGGTACTGCGGATGAAAAATTTTGTTTGCAAGAAATACGTATGAATACGAAAATTTTCTCAATAACTGCCGTTTGGAAGTGAAAAGAGTCACACAAATTTACAGTTAAAACTAATAGGCTTTCAAAAAAACCCTCGGGGGAACAACGAAACGAGTCGCTTGAATCACGAAATTTTTCATCCTGGGACTGCGGCTGGAAAACGTTATGCTTGCAAGAAATACATATAAATGATACCATTTTCTCAAAAACGACCGTTTTGAATGGTAAAGAAAGAACAAATTTTCCTTTGATGAATGAAAAGCTTTTAGAAAAATACTTGGAAGAAAAACTTACACGAAAATTGATTTACGAAATTTCTCATCCCGGGACCTCGGAGGAAAATTATTTTGTTTAAAAAGTACGAATATTAACGAAACTTTTATAACAGCGACTGCTTTGAAAGGAAGGGAGGCAACCAAATATTCATTCAATGAATTTTAAGATTTAAAAAACCGCTGAGGTAAAAACTAAACGCCACAATTCAATCACAAAATTTCTCATCCCGGTACTGCGGATGAAAAATTTGATGTTTGATAGAAATACTTTTGAATACGAAAGTTTTCCCAATAACTGCCGTTTGGAAATAAAAAGAGTAACACAAATTTACAATAAAAACTAACAGGCTTCCAAGAAAAACCCTCGGGGGAACAACTAAATGAGTCGCTTGAATCACGAAATTTCTCATCCTGGGACTGCGGCTGGAAAACGTTATGCTTGCAAGAAATACGTATAAATGATACCATTTTCTCAAAAACGACCGTTTTGAAAGGTAAAGAAAGGAACAAATTTTCATTTGATGAATGAAGAGCCTTTTAAAAAGCACTTGGAAGAAAAACCTACACGAAAATTGATTCGCGAAATTACTCATCCCGGGACTGCGGAGGAAAATTATTATGTTTAAAAAATACGTATATTAACGAAACTTTTATAATAGCGAGTGCTTTGAAAGGAAGAAAGGCGACCAAATATTCATTCAATGAATTTTAAGCTTCAAAAAAACCGCTGAGTTTAAAACTAAACGCCACAATTGAATCACAAAATTTCTCATCCCGGTACTGCGGATGAAAAATTTTGTTTGCAAGAAATAAGTTTGAATACGAAAATTTTCTGAATAACTGCCGTTTGGAAATGAAAAGAGTCAAACAAATTTACAATTAAAACTAACAGGCTTCCAAAAAAACCCTCGGGGGAACAACTAAACGAGTCGCTTGAATCACGAAATTTCTCATCCCGGAACTGCGGCTGGAAAACGTTATGCTTGCAAGAAATACGTATAAATGATACCATTTTCTCAAAAACGACCGTTTTGAAAGGTAAAGAAAGGAACAAATTTTCATTTGATGAATGAAGAGCCTTTAAAAAAGCACTTGGAAGAAAAACTTACACGAAAATTGATTCGCGAAATTACTCATCCCGGGACTGCGGAGTAAAATTATTATGTTTAAAAAATACGTATATTAACGAAACTTTTATAATAGCGAGTGCTTTGAAAGGAAGAAAGGCGACCAAATATTCATTCAATGAATTTTAAGCTTCAAAAAACCGCTGAGGTTAAAACTAAACGCCACATTTCAATCACAAAATTTCTCATCCCGGTACTGCGGATGAAAAATTTTATGTTTGATAAAAATACTTTTGAATACGAAAGTTTTCCCAATAACTGCCGTTTGGAAATGAAAAGAGTAACACAAATTTACAATTAAAACTAACAGTCTTTTTAAAAAAACCCTCGGGGGAACAACAAAACTAGTCGCTTGAATCACGAAATTTCTCATCCCGGGACTTCGGCTGGAAAACTTTATGCTTTCAAAAAATACGTTTAATGATACCATTTTCTCAAAAACGACCGTTTTGAATGGTAAAGAAAGAACAAATTTTCATTTGATGAATGAAAAGCTTTTAAAAAAGCACTTGGAAGAAAAATTTAGACAAGAATTGATTCGCGAAATTTTTCATCCCGGGACTACGGAGGAAAATTATTATGTTTAAAAAATAAGTATATTAACGAAACTTTTATAACAGCGACTGCCTTTAAAGGAAGGGAGGCGACAAAATATTCATTCAATGAATTTTAAGCTTTAAAAAACCGCTGAGTTAAAAACTAAACGCCACAATTGAATCACAAAATTTCTCATCCCGGTACAGCGGATGAAAAATTTTGTTTGCAAGAAAAACGTATGAATACGAAAATTTACTCAATAACTGCCGTTTGGAAATGAAAAGAGTCACACAAATTTACAATTAAAACTAACAGTCTTTTTAAAAAACCCTCGGGGGAACAACTAAACGAGTCGCTTGAATCACGAAATTTCTCATCCCGGGACTGCGGCTGGAAAACTTAATGCTTGCAAAAAATACGTATAAATGATACCATTTTCTGAAAAACGACCGTTTTGAATGGTAAAGAAAGAACAAATTTTCATTTGATGAATGAAAAGCTTTTAAAAAAGCACTTGGAAGAAAAATTTAGACAAGAATTGATTCGCGAAATTTTTCATCCCGGGACTACGGAGGAAAATTATTATGTTTAAAAAATAAGTATATTAACGAAACTTTTATAACAGCGACTGCCTTTAAAGGAAGGGAGGCGACAAAATATTCATTCAATGAATTTTAAGCTTTAAAAAACCGCTGAGGTAAAAACTAAACGCCACAATTGAATCACAAAATTTCTCATCCCGGTACAGCGGATGAAAAATTTTGTTTGCAAGAAAAACGTATGAATACGAAAATTTACCCAATAACTGCCGTTTGGAAATGAAAAGAGTCACACAAATTTACAATTAAAACTTACAGTCTTTTTAAAAAACCCTCGGGGGAACAACTAAACGAGTCGCTTGAATCACGAAATTTCTCATCCCGGGACTGCGGCTGGAAAACTTAATGCTTGCAAAAAATACGTATAAATGATACCATTATCTCAAAAACGACCGTTTTGAATGGTAAAGAGAGAACAAATTTTCATTTGATGAATGATAAGCTTTTAAAAAAGCACTTGGAAGAAAAATTTAGACAAGAATTGATTCGCGATATTTTTAATCCCGGGACTGCGGAGGAAAATTATTATGTTTAAAAAATAAGTATATTAACGAAACTTTTATAACAGCGAATGCTTTTAAAGGAAGAGAGGCGACAAAATATTCATTCAATGAATTTTAAACTTTAAAAAACCGCTGAGAAAAAACTAAACGCCACAATTGAATCACAAAATTTCTCATCCCGGTACTGCGGATGAAAAATTTTGTTTGCAAGAAATACGTATGAATACGAAAATTTTCTCAATAACTGCCGTTTGGAAGTGAAAAGAGTCACACAAATTTACAGTTAAAACTAATAGGCTTTCAAAAAAACCCTCGGGGGAACAACGAAACGAGTCGCTTGAATCACGAAATTTTTCATCCTGGGACTGCGGCTGGAAAACGTTATGCTTGCAAGAAATACATATAAATGATACCATTTTCTCAAAAACGACCGTTTTGAATGGTAAAGAAAGAACAAATTTTCATTTGATGAATGAAAAGCTTTTAGAAAAATACTTGGAAGAAAAACTTACACGAAAATTGATTTACGAAATTTCTCATCCCGGGACCTCGGAGGAAAATTATTATGTTTAAAAAGTACGAATATTAACGAAACTTTTATAACAGCGACTGCTTTGAAAGGAAGGGAGGCAACCAAATATTCATTCAATGAATTTTAAGATTTAAAAAACCGCTGAGGTAAAAACTAAACGCCACAATTCAATCACAAAATTTCTCATCCCGGTACTGCGGATGAAAAATTTGATGTTTGATAGAAATACTTTTGAATACGAAAGTTTTCCCAATAACTGCCGTTTGGAAATGAAAAGAGTAACACAAATTTACAATAAAAACTAACAGGCTTCCAAGAAAAACCCTCGGGGGAACAACTAAATGAGTCGCTTGAATCACGAAATTTCTCATCCTGGGACTGCGGCTGGAAAACGTTATGCTTGCAAGAAATACGTATAAATGATACCATTTTCTCAAAAACGACCGTTTTGAAAGGTAAAGAAAGGAACAAATTTTCATTTGATGAATGAAGAGCCTTTTAAAAAGCACTTGGAAGAAAAACCTACACGAAAATTGATTCGCGAAATTACTCATCCCGGGACTGCGGAGGAAAATTATTATGTTTAAAAAATACGTATATTAACGAAACTTTTATAATAGCGAGTGCTTTGAAAGGAAGAAAGGCGACCAAATATTCATTCAATGAATTTTAAGCTTCAAAAAAACCGCTGAGTTTAAAACTAAACGCCACAATTGAATCACAAAATTTCTCATCCCGGTACTGCGGATGAAAAATTTTGTTTGCAAAAAATAAGTTTGAATACGAAAATTTTCTGAATAACTGCCGTTTGGAAATGAAAAGAGTCAAACAAATTTACAATTAAAACTAACAGGCTTCCAAAAAAACCCTCGGGGGAACAACTAAACGAGTCGCTTGAATCACGAAATTTCTCATCCCGGGACTGCGGCTGGAAAACGTTATGCTTGCAAGAAATACGTATAAATGATACCATTTTCTCAAAAACGACCGTTTTGAAAGGTAAAGAAAGGAACAAATTTTCATTTGATGAATGAAGAGCCTTTAAAAAAGCACTTGGAAGAAAAACTTACACGAAAATTGATTCGCGAAATTACTCATCCCGGGACTGCGGAGTAAAATTATTATGTTTAAAAAATACGTATATTAACGAAACTTTTATAATAGCGAGTGCTTTGAAAGGAAGAAAGGCGACCAAATATTCATTCAATGAATTTTAAGCTTCAAAAAACCGCTGAGGTTAAAACTAAACGCCACATTTCAATCACAAAATTTCTCATCCCGGTACTGCGGATGAAAAATTTTATGTTTGATAAAAATACTTTTGAATACGAAAGTTTTCCCAATAACTGCCGTTTGGAAATGAAAAGAGTAACACAAATTTACAATTAAAACTAACAGTCTTTTTAAAAAAACCCTCGGGGGAACAACAAAACGAATCGCTTGAATCACGAAATTTCTCATCCCGGGACTTCGGCTGGAAAACTTTATGCTTTCAAAAAATACGTTTAATGATACCATTTTCTGAAAAACGACCGTTTTGAATGGTAAAGAAAGAACAAATTTTCATTTGATGAATGAAAAGCTTTTAAAAAAGCACTTGGAAGAAAAATTTAGACAAGTATTGATTCGCGAAATTTTTCATCCCGGGACTACGGAGGAAAATTATTATGTTTAAAAAATAAGTATATTAACGAAACTTTTATAACAGCGACTGCCTTTAAAGGAAGGGAGGCGACAAAATATTCATTCAATGAATTTTAAGCTTTAAAAAACCGCTGAGGTAAAAACTAAACGCCACAATTGAATCACAAAATTTCTCATCCCGGTACAGCGGATGAAAAATTTTGTTTGCAAGAAAAACGTATGAATACGAAAATTTACTCAATAACTGCCGTTTGGAAATGAAAAGAGTCACACAAATTTTCAATTAAAACTAACAGTCTTTTTAAAAAAACCCTCGGGGGAACAACTAAACGAGTCGCTTGAATCACGAAATTTCTCATCCCGGGACTGCGGCTGGAAAACTTAATGCTTGCAAAAAATACGTATAAATGATACCATTATCTCAAAAACGACCGTTTTGAATGGTAAAGAAAGAACAAATTTTCATTTGATGAATGAAAAGCTTTTAAAAAAGCACTTGGAAGAAAAATTTAGACAAGAATTGATTCGCGAAATTTTTAATCCCGGGACTGCGGAGGAAAATTATTATGTTTAAAAAATAAGTATATTAACGAAACTTTTATAACAGCGACTGCTTTTAAAGGAAGAGAGGCGACAAAATATTCATTCAATGAATTTTAAACTTTAAAAAACCGCTGAGAAAAAACTAAACGCCACAATTGAATCACAAAATTTCTCATCCCGGTACTGCGGATGAAAAATTTTGTTTGCAAGAAATACGTATGAATACGAAAATTTTCTCAATAACTGCCGTTTGGAAGTGAAAAGAGTCACACAAATTTACAGTTAAAACTAATAGGCTTTCAAAAAAACCCTCGGGGGAACAACGAAACGAGTCGCTTGAATCACGAAATTTTTCATCCTGGGACTGCGGCTGGAAAACGTTATGCTTGCAAGAAATACATATAAATGATACCATTTTCTCAAAAACGACCGTTTTGAATGGTAAAGAAAGAACAAATTTTCATTTGATGAATGAAAAGCTTTTAGAAAAATACTTGGAAGAAAAACTTACACGAAAATTGATTTACGAAATTTCTCATCCCGGGACCTCGGAGGAAAATTATTATGTTTAAAAAGTACGAATATTAACGAAACTTTTATAACAGCGACTGCTTTGAAAGGAAGGGAGGCAACCAAATATTCATTCAATGAATTTTAAAATTTAAAAAACCGCTGAGGTAAAAACTAAACGCCACAATTCAATCACAAAATTTCTCATCCCGGTACTGCGGATGAAAAATTTGATGTTTGATAGAAATACTTTTGAATACGAAAGTTTTCCCAATAACTGCCGTTTGGAAATGAAAAGAGTAACACAAATTTACAATAAAAACTAACAGGCTTCCAAGAAAAACCCTCGGGGGAACAACTAAATGAGTCGCTTGAATCACGAAATTTCTCATCCTGGGACTGCGGCTGGAAAACGTTATGCTTGCAAGAAATACGTATAAATGATACCATTTTCTCAAAAACGACCGTTTTGAAAGGTAAAGAAAGGAACAAATTTTCATTTGATGAATGAAGAGCCTTTTAAAAAGCACTTGGAAGAAAAACCTACACGAAAATTGATTCGCGAAATTACTCATCCCGGGACTGCGGAGGAAAATTATTATGTTTAAAAAATACCTATATTAACGAAACTTTTATAATAGCGAGTGCTTTGAAAGGAAGAAAGGCGACCAAATATTCATTCAATGAATTTTAAGCTTCAAAAAAACCGCTGAGTTTAAAACTAAACGCCACAATTGAATCACAAAATTTCTCATCCCGGTACTGCGGATGAAAAATTTTGTTTGCAAGAAATAAGTTTGAATACGAAAATTTTCTGAATAACTGCCGTTTGGAAATGAAAAGAGTCAAACAAATTTACAATTAAAACTAACAGGCTTCCAAAAAAACCCTCGGGGGAACAACTAAACGAGTCGCTTGAATCACGAAATTTCTCATCCCGGGACTGCGGCTGGAAAACGTTATGCTTGCAAGAAATACGTATAAATGATACCATTTTCTCAAAAACGACCGTTTTGAAAGGTAAAGAAAGGAACAAATTTTCATTTGATGAATGAAGAGCCTTTAAAAAAGCACTTGGAAGAAAAACTTACACGAAAATTGATTCGCGAAATTACTCATCCCGGGACTGCGGAGTAAAATTATTATGTTTAAAAAATACGTATATTAACGAAACTTTTATAATAGCGAGTGCTTTGAAAGGAAGAAAGGCGACCAAATATTCATTCAATGAATTTTAAGCTTCAAAAAACCGCTGAGGTTAAAACTAAACGCCACATTTCAATCACAAAATTTCTCATCCCGGTACTGCGGATGAAAAATTTTATGTTTGATAAAAATACTTTTGAATACGAAAGTTTTCCCAATAACTGCCGTTTGGAAATGAAAAGAGTAACACAAATTTACAATTAAAACTAACAGTCTTTTTAAAAAAACCCTCGGGGGAACAACAAAACGAGTCGCTTGAATCACGAAATTTCTCATCCCGGGACTTCGGCTGGAAAACTTTATGCTTTCAAAAAATACGTTTAATGATACCATTTTCTCAAAAACGACCGTTTTGAATGGTAAAGAAAGAACAAATTTTCATTTGATGAATGAAAAGCTTTTAAAAAAGCACTTGGAAGAAAAATTTAGACAAGAATTGATTCGCGAAATTTTTCATCCCGGGACTGCGGAGGAAAATTATTATGTTTAAAAAATAAGTATATAAACGAAACTTTCATATCAGCGACTGCCCTTAAAGGAAGAGAGGCGACTTAATATTCATTCAATGAATTTTAAGCTTTAAAAAACCGCTGAGGTAAAAACTAAACGCCACAATTGAATCACAAAATTTCTCATCCCGGTACTGCGGATGAAAATTTTGTTTGCAAGAAATACGTATGAATACGAAAATTTTCTCAATAACTGCCGTTTGGAAGTGAAAAGAGTCACACAAATTTACAGTTAAAACTAATAGGCTTTCAAAAAAACCCTCGGGGGAACAACGAAACGACTCGCTTGAATCACGAAATTTCTCATCCCGGGACTGCGGCTGGAAAACGTTATGCTTGCAAGAATTACGCATAAATGATACCATTTTCTCAAAAACGACCCTTTTGAATGGTAAAGAAAGAACAAATTTTCATTTGATGAATGAAAAGCTTTTAGAAAAATACTTGGAAGAAAAACTTACACGAAAATTGATTCACGAAATTTCTCATCCCGGGACTGCGGAGGAAAATAATTATGTTTAAAAAGTACGTATATTAACGAAACTTTTATAACAGCGACTGCTTTGAAAGGAAGGGAGGCAACCAAATATTCATTCAATGAATTTTAAGATTTAAAAAACCGCTGAGGTAAAAACTAAACGCCACAATTCAATCACAAAATTTCTCATTACGGTACTGCGGATGAAAAATTTTATGTTTGCAAGAAATACCTTTGAATACGAAAGTTTTCCCAATAACTGCCGTTTGGAAATGAAAAGAGTAACACAAATTTACAATTAAAACTAACAGTCTTTTTAAAAAACCCTCGGGGGAACAACAAAACGAGTCGCTTGAATCACGAAATTTTTCATCCCGGGACTGCGGCTGGAAAACTTTATGCTTTCAAAAAATACGTTTAATGATACCATTTTCTGAAAAACGACCGTTTTGAATGGTAAAGAAAGAACAAATTTTCATTTGATGAATGAAAAGCTTTTAAAAAAGCACTTGGAAGAAAAAGTTAGACAAGAATTGATTCGCGAAATTTTTCATCCCGGGACTGCGGAGGAAAATTATTATGTTTAAAAAATAAGTATATTAACGAAACTTTTATAACAGCGACTGCCTTTAAAGGAAGAGAGGCGACAAAATATTCATTCAATGAATTTTAAGCTTTAAAAAACCGCTGAGGTAAAAACTAAACGCCACAATTGAATCACAAAATTTCTCATCCCGGTACAGCGGATGAAAAATTTTGTTTGCAAGAAAATCGTTGGAATACGAAAATTTACCCAATAACTGCCGTTTGGAAATGAAAAGAGTCACACAAATTTACAATTAAAACTAACAGTCTTTTTAAAAAACCCTCGGGGGAACAACTAAACGAGTCGCTTGAATCACGAAATTTCTCATCCCGGGACTGCGGCTGGAAAACTTAATGCTTGCAAAAAATACGTATAAATGATACCATTATCTCAAAAACGACCGTTTTGAATGGTAAAGAAAGAACAAATTTTCATTTGATGAATGAAAAGCTTTTAAAAAAGCACTTGGAAGAAAAATTTAGACAAGAATTGATTCGCGAAATTTTTAATCCCGGGACTGCGGAGGAAAATTATTATGTTTAAAAAGTAAGTATATTAACGAAACTTTTATAACAGCGACTGCCTTTAAAGGAAGAGAGGCGACAAAATATTCATTCAATGAATTTTAAACTTTAAAAAACCGCTGAGGTAAAAACTAAACGCCACAATTGAATCACAAAATTTCTCATCCCGGTACTGCGGATGAAAAATTTTGTTTGCAAGAAATACGTATGAATACGAAAATTTTCTCAATAACTGCCGTTTGGAAGTGAAAAGAGTCACACAATTTTACAATTAAAACTAACAGTCTTTTTAAAAAACCCTCGGGGGAACAACGAAACGAGTCGCTTGAATCACGAAATTTCTCATCCCGGGACTGCGGCTGGAAAACGTTATGCTTGCTAGAAATACGTATAAATGATACCATTTTCTCAAAAACGACCGTTTTGAAAGGTAAAGAAAGGAACAAATTTTCATTTGATGAATGAAGAGCCTTTTAAAAAGCACTTGGAAGAAAAACCTACACGAAAATTGATTCGCGAAATTACTCATCCCGGGACTGCGGAGGAAAATTATTATGTTTAAAAAATACGTATATTAACGAAACTTTTATAATAGCGAGTGCTTTGAAAGGAAGAAAGGCGACCAAATATTCATTCAATGAATTTTAAGCTTAAAAAAACCGCTGAGTTTAAAACTAAACGCCACAATTCTATCACAAAATTTCTCATCCCGGTACTGCGAATGAAAAATTTTATGTTTGATAGAAATACTTTTGAATACGAAAGTTTTCCCAATAACTGCCGTTTGGAAATGAAAAGAGTAACACAAATTTACAAATAAAACTAACAGTCTTTTTAAAAAACCCTCGGGGGAACAACAAAACGAGTCGCTTGAATCACGAAATTTCTCATCCTGGGACTGCGGCTGGAAAACTTTATGCTTTCAAAAAATACGTATAAATGATACCATTTTCTCAAAAACGTGCGTTTTGAATGGTAAAGAAAGACCAAATTTTCATTCGATGAATGAAAAGCTTTTAAAAAAGCACTTGGAAGAAAAACACGAAAATTGATTCGCGATATTTTTCATCCCGAGACTGCGGAGTAAAATTATTATGTTTAAAAAATAAGTATATAAACGAAACTTTCATATCAGCGACTGCCTTTGAAGGAAGAGAGGCGACAAAATATTCATTAAATGAATTTTAAGCTTTAAAAACCGCTGAGGTAAAAACTAAACGCCACAATTCAATCACAAAATTTCTCATCCCGGTACTGCGGATGAAAAATTTGATGTTTGATAGAAATACTTTTGAATACGAAAGTTTTCCCAATAATTGCCGTTTGGAAATGAAAAGAGTAACACAAATTTACAATAAAAACTAACAGGCTTCCAAGAAAAACCCTCGGGGGAACAACTAAATGAGTCGCTTGAGTCACGAAATTTCTCATCCCGGGACTGCGGCTGGAAAACGTTATGCTTGCAAGAAATACGTATAAATGATACCATTTTCTCAAAAACGACCGTTTTGAAAGGTAAAGAAAGGAACAAATTTTCATTTGATGAATGAAGAGCCTTTTAAAAAGCACTTGGAAGAAAAACCTACACGAAAATTGATTCGCGAAATTACTCATCCCGGGACTGCGGAGGAAAATTATTATGTTTAAAAAATACGTATATTAACGAAACTTTTATAATAGCGAGTGCTTTGAAAGGAAGAAAGGCGACCAAATATTCATTCAATGAATTTTAAGCTTCAAAAAAACCGCTGAGTTTAAAACTAAACGCCACAATTGAATCACAAAATTTCTCATCCCGGTACAGCGGATGAAAAATTTTGTTTGCAAGAAATAAGTTTGAATACGAAAATTTTCTGAATAACTGCCGTTTGGAAATGAAAAGAGTCAAACAAATTTACAATTAAAACTAACAGGCTTCCAAAAAAACCCTCGGGGGAACAACTAAACGAGTCGCTTGAATCACGAAATTTCTCATCCCGGGACTGCGGCTGGAAAACGTTATGCTTGCAAGAAATACGTATAAATGATACCATTTTCTCAAAAACGACCGTTTTGAAAGGTAAAGAAAGGAACAAATTTTCTTTTGATGAATGAAGAGCCTTTAAAAAAGCACTTGGAAGAAAAACTTACACGAAAATTGATTCGCGAAATTACTCATCCCGGGACTGCGGAGGAAAATTATTATGTTTAAAAAATACGTATATTAACGAAACTTTTATAATAGCGAGTGCTTTGAAAGGAAGAAAGGCGACCAAATATTCATTCAATGAATTTTAAGCTTCAAAAAACCGCTGAGGTTAAAACTAAACGCCACATTTCAATCACAAAATTTCTCATCCCGGTACTGCGGATGAAAAGTTTTATGTTTGATAAAAATACTTTTGAATACGAAAGTTTTCCCAATAACTGCCATATGGAAATGAAAAGAGTAACACAAATTTACAATTAAAACTAACAGTCTTTTTAAAAAAACCCTCGGGGGAACAACAAAACGAGTCGCTTTAAACACGAAATTTCTCATCCCGGGACTTCGGCTGGAAAACTTTATGCTTTCAAAAAATACGTTTAATGATACCATTTTCTCAAAAACGACTGTTTTGAATGGTAAAGAAAGAACAAATTTTCATTTGATGAATGAAAAGCTTTTAAAAAAGCACTTGGAAGAAAAATTTAGACAAGAATTGATTCGCGAAATTTTTCATCCCGGGACTGCGGAGGAAAATTATTATGGTTAAAAAATAAGTATATAAACGAAACTTTCATATCAGCAACTGCCCTTAAAGGAAGAGAGGCGACTTAATATTCATTAAATGAATTTTAATCTTTAAAAAACCGCTGAGGTAAAAACTAAACGCCACAATTGAATCACAAAATTTCTCATCCCGGTTCTGCGGATGAAAATTTTGTTTGCAAGAAATACGTATGAATACGAAAATTTTCTCAATAACTGCCGTTTGGAAGTGAAAAGAGTCACACAAATTTACAGTTAAAACTAATAGGCTTTCAAAAAAACCCTCGGGGGAACAACGAAACGAGTCGCTTGAATCACGAAATTTCTCATCCCGGGACTGCGGCTGGAAAACGTTATGCTTGCAAGAAATACGCATAAATGATACCATTTTCTCAAAAACGACCCTTTTGAATGGTAAAGAAAGAACAAATTTTCATTTGATGAATGAAAAGCTTTTAGAAAAATACTTGGAAGAAAAACTTACACGAAAATTGATTCACGAAATTTCTCATCCCGGGACTGCGGAGGAAAATAATTATGTTTAAAAAGTACGTATATTAACGAAACTTTTATAACAGCGACTGCTTTGAAAGGAAGGGAGGCAACCAAATATTCATTCAATGAATTTTAAGATTTAAAAAACCGCTGAGGTAAAAACTAAACGCCACAATTCAATCACAAAATTTCTCATCCCGGTACTGCGGATGAAAAATTTTGTTTGCAAGAAAAACGTATGAATACGAAAATTTTCCCAATAACTGCCGTTTGGAAATGAAAAGAGTCACACAAATTTACAATTAAAACTAACAGTCTTTTTAAAAAAACCCTCGAAGGAACAACAAAACGAGTCGCTTCAATCACGAAATTTCTCATCCCGGGACTTCGGCTGGAAAACTTTATGCTTTCAAAAAATACGTTTAATGATACCATTTTCTCAAAAACGACCGTTTTGAATGGTAAAGAAAGAACAAATTTTCATTTGATGAATGAAAAGCTTTTAAAAAAGCACTTGGAAGAAAAATTTAGACAAGAATTGATTCGCGAAATTTTTCATCCCGGGACTGCGGAGGAAAATTATTATGTTTAAAAAATAAGTATATAAACGAAACTTTTATAATAGCGAGTGCTTTGAAAGGAAGAAAGGCGACCAAATATTCATTCAATGAATTTTAAGCTTTAAAAAACCGCTGAGGTAAAAACTAAACGCCACAATTGAATCACAAAATTTCTCATCCCGGTACTGCGGATGAAAATTTTGTTTGCAAGAAATACGTATGAATACGAAAATTTTCTCAATAACTGCCGTTTGGAAGTGAAAAGAGTCACACAAATTTACAGTTAAAACTAATAGGCTTTCAAAAAAACCCTCGGGGGAACAACGAAACGAGTCGCTTGAATCACGAAATTTCTCATCCCGGGACCGGCTGGAAAACGTTATGCTTGCAAGAAATACGCATAAATGATACCATTTTCTCAAAAACGACCCTTTTGAATGGTAAAGAAAGAACAAATTTTCATTTGATGAATGAAAAGCTTTTAGAAAAATACTTGGAAGAAAAACTTACACGAAAATTGATTCACGAAATTTCTCATCCCGGGACTGCGGAGGAAAATAATTATGTTTAAAAAGTACGTATATTAACGAAACTTTTATAACAGCGACTGCTTTGAAAGGAATGGAGGCAACCAAATATTCATTCAATGAATTTTAAGATTTAAAAAACCGCTGAGGTAAAAACTAAACGCCACAATTCAATCACAAAATTTCTCATCCCGGTACTGCGGATGAAAAATTTTATGTTTGCAAGAAAAACGTATGAATACGAAAGTTTTCCCAATAACTGCCGTTTGGAAATGAAAAGAGTAACACAAATTTACAATTAAAACTAACAGTCTTTTTAAAAAACCCTCGGGGGAACAACGAAACGAGTCGCTTGAATCACGAAATTTCTCATCCCGGGACTGCGGCTGGAAAACGTTATGCTTGCTAGAAATACGTATAAATGATACCATTTTCTCAAAAACGACCGTTTTGAAAGGTAAAGAAAGGAACAAATTTTCATTTGATGAATGAAGAGCCTTTTAAAAAGCACTTGGAAGAAAAACCTACACGAAAATTGATTCGCGAAATTACTCATCCCGGGACTGCGGAGGAAAATTATTATGTTTAAAAAATACGTATATTAACGAAACTTTTATAATAGCGAGTGCTCTGAAAGGAAGAAAGGTTACCAAATATTCATTCAATGAATTTTAAGCTTCAAAAAAACCGCTGAGTTTAAAACTAAACGCCACAATTCAATCACAAAATTTCTCATCCCGGTGCTGCGAATGAAAAATTTTATGTTTGATAGAAATACTTTTGAATACGAAAGTTTTCCCAATAACTGCCGTTTGGAAATGAAAAGAGTAACACAAATTTACAAATAAAACTAACAGTCTTTTTAAAAAACCCTCGGGGGAACAACAAAACGAGTCGCTTGAATCACGAAATTTCTCATCCTGGGACTGCGGCTGGAAAACTTTATGCTTTCAAAAAATACGTATAAATGATACCATTTTCTCAAAAACGTGCGTTTTGAATGGTAAAGAAAGACCAAATTTTCATTTGATGAATGAAAAGCTTTTAAAAAAGCACTTGGAAGAAAAACACGAAAATTGATTCGCGATATTTTTCATCCCGAGACTGCGGAGTAAAATTATTATGTTTAAAAAATAAGTATATAAACGAAACTTTCATATCAGCGACTGCCCTTAAAGGAAGAGAGGCGACCAAATATTCATTCAATGAATTTTAAGCTTTAAAAAACCGCTGAGGTAAAAACTAAACGCCACAATTGAATCACAAAATTTCTCATCCCGGTACTGCGGATGAAAATTTTGTTTACAAGAAATACGTATGAATACGAAAATTTTCTCAATAACTGCCGTTTGGAAGTGAAAAGAGTCACACAAATTTACAGTTAAAACTAATAGGCTTTCAAAAAAACCCTCGGGGGAACAACGAAACGAGTCGCTTGAATCACGAAATTTCTCATCCCGGGACTGCGGCTGGAAAACGTTATGCTTGCAAGAAATACGTATAAATGATACCATTTTCTCAAAAACGACCGTTTTGAATGATAAAGAAAAAACAAATTTTCATTTGATGAATGAAAAGCTTTTAAAAAAGCACTTGGAAGAAAAATTTAGACAAGAATTGATTCGCGAAATTTTTCATCCCGGGACTGCAGAGGAAAATTATTATGTTAAAAAAATAAGAATATTAACGAAACTTTTATAACAGCGACTGCCTTTGAAGGAAGAGAGGCGACAAAATATTCATTAAATGAATTTTAAGCTTTAAAAACCGCTGAGGTAAAAACTAAACGCCACAATTCAATCACAAAATTTCTCATCCCGGTACTGCGGATGAAAAATTTGATGTTTGTAAGAAATACTTTTGAATACGAAAGTTTTCCCAATAACTGCCGTTTGGAAATGAAAAGAGTAACACAAATTTACAATAAAAACTAACAGGCTTCCAAGAAAAACCCTCGGGGGAACAACTAAATGAGTCGCTTGAGTCACGAAATTTCTCATCCCGGGACTGCGGCTGGAAAACGTTATGCTTGCAAGAAATACGTATAAATGATACCATTTTCTCAAAAACGACCGTTTTGAAAGGTAAAGAAAGGAACAAATTTTCATTTGATGAATGAAGAGCCTTTTAAAAAGCACTTGGAAGAAAAACCTACACGAAAATTGATTCGCGAAATTACTCATCCCGGGACTGCGGAGGAAAATTATTATGTTTAAAAAATACGTATATTAACGAAACTTTTATAATAGCGAGTGCTTTGAAAGAAAGAAAGGCGACCAAATATTCATTCAATGAATTTTAAGCTTCAAAAAAACCGCTGAGTTTAAAACTAAACGCCACAATTGAATCACAAAATTTCTCATCCCGGTACAGCGGATGAAAAATTTTGTTTGCAAGAAATAAGTTTGAATACGAAAATTTTCTGAATAACTGCCGTTTGGAAATGAAAAGAGTCAAACAAATTTACAATTAAAACTAACAGGCTTCCAAAAAAACCCTCGGGGGAACAACTAAACGAGTCGCTTGAATCACGAAATTTCTCATCCCGGGACTGCGGCTGGAAAACGTTATGCTTGCAAGAAATACGTATAAATGATACCATTTTCTCAAAAACGACCGTTTTGAAAGGTAAAGAAAGGAACAAATTTTCATTTGATGAATGAAGAGCCTTTAAAAAAGCACTTGGAAGAAAAACTTAAACGAAAATTGATTCGCGAAATTACTCATCCCGGGACTGCGGAGGAAAATTATTATGTTTAAAAAATACGTATATTATCGAAACTTTTATAATAGCGAGTGCTTTGAAAGGAAGAAAGGCGACCAAATATTCATTCAATGAATTTTAAGCTTCAAAAAACCGCTGAGGTTAAAACTAAACGCCACATTTCAATCACAAAATTTCTCATCCCGGTACTGCGGATGAAAAGTTTTATGTTTGATAAAAATACTTTTGAATACGAAAGTTTTCCCAATAACTGCCATATGGAAATGAAAAGAGTAACACAAATTTACAATTAAAACTAACAGTCTTTTTAAAAAAACCCTCGGGGGAACAACAAAACGAGTCGCTTTAAACACGAAATTTCTCATCCCGGGACTTCGGCTGGAAAACTTTATGCTTTCAAAAAATACGTTAAATGATACCATTTTCTCAAAAACGACTGTTTTGAATGGTAAAGAAAGAACAAATTTTCATTTGATGAATGAAAAGCTTTTAAAAAAGCACTTGGAAGAAAAATTTAGACAAGAATTGATTCGCGAAATTTTTCATCCCGGGACTGCGGAGGAAAATTATTATGGTTAAAAAATAAGTATATAAACGAAACTTTCTTATCAGCGACTGCCCTTAAAGGAAGAGAGGCGACTTAATATTCATTCAATGAATTTTAAGCTTTAAAAAACCGCTGAGGTAAAAACTAAACGCCACAATGGAATCACAAAATTTCTCATCCCGGTACTGCGGATGAAAATTTTGTTTGCAAGAAATACGTATGAATACGAAAATTTTCTCAATAACTGCCGTTTGGAAGTGAAAAGAGTCACACAAATTTACAGTTAAAACTAATAGGCTTTCAAAAAAACCCTCGGGGGAACAACGAAACGAGTCGCTTGAATCACGAAATTTCTCATCCCGGGACTGCGGCTGAAAAACGTTATGCTTGCAAGAAATACGCATAAATGATACCATTTTCTCAAAAACGACCCTTTTGAATGGTAAAGAAAGAACAAATTTTCATTTGATGAATGAAAAGCTTTTAGAAAAATACTTGGAAGAAAAACTTACACGAAAATTGATTCACGAAATTTCTCATCCCGGGACTGCGGAGGAAAATAATTATGTTTAAAAAGTACGTATATTAACGAAACTTTTATAACAGCGACTGCTTTGAAAGGAAGGGAGGCAACCAAATATTCATTCAATGAATTTTAAGATTTAAAAAACCGCTGAGGTAAAAACTAAACGCCACAATTCAATCACAAAATTTCTCATCCCGGTACTGCGGATGAAAAATTTTGTTTGCAAGAAAAACGTATGAATACGAAAATTTTCCCAATAACTGCCGTTTGGAAATGAAAAGAGTCACACAAATTTACAATTAAAACTAACAGTCTTTTTAAAAAACCCTCGGGGGAACAACGAAACGAGTCGCTTGAATCACGAAATTTCTCATCCCGGGACTGCGGCTGGAAAACGTTATGCTTGCTAGAAATACGTATAAATGATACCATTTTCTCAAAAACGACCGTTTTGAAAGGTAAAGAAAGGAACAAATTTTCATTTGATGAATGAAGAGCCTTTTAAAAAGCACTTGGAAGAAAAACCTACACGAAAATTGATTCGCGAAATTACTCATCCCGGGACTGCGGAGGAAAATTATTATGTTTAAAAAATACGTATATTAACGAAACTTTTATAATAGCGAGTGCTTTGAAAGGAAGAAAGGCGACCAAATATTCATTCAATGAATTTTAAGCTTAAAAAAACCGCTGAGTTTAAAACTAAACGCCACAATTCAATCACAAAATTTCTCATCCCGGTACTGCGGATGAAAAATTTTATGTTTGATAGAAATACTTTTGAATACGAAAGTTTTCCCAATAACTGCCGTTTGGAAATGAAAAGAGTATCACAAATTTACAAATAAAACTAACAGTCTTATTAAAAAACCCTCGGGGGAACAACAAAACGAGTCGCTTGAATCACGAAATTTCTCATCCTGGGACTGCGGCTGGAAAACTTTATGCTTTCAAAAAATACGTATAAATGATACCATTTTCTCAAAAACGTGCGTTTTGAATGGTAAAGAAAGACCAAATTTTCATTTGATGAATGAAAAGCTTTTAAAAAAGCACTTGGAAGAAAAACACGAAAATTGATTCGCGATATTTTTCATCCCGAGACTGCGGAGTAAAATTATTATGTTTAAAAAATAAGTATATAAACGAAACTTTCATAACAGCGACTGCCCTTAAAGGAAGAGAGGCGACCAAATATTCATTCAATGAATTTTAAGCTTTAAAAAACCGCTGAGGTAAAAACTAAACGCCACAATTGAATCACAAAATTTCTCATCCCGGTACTGCGGATGAAAATTTTGTTTACAAGAAATACGAATGAATACGAAAATTTTCTCAATAACTGCCGTTTGGAAGTGAAAAGAGTCACACAAATTTACAGTTAAAACCAATAGGCTTTCAAAAAAACCCTCGGGGGAACAACGAAACAAGTCGCTTGAATCACGAAATTTCTCATCCCGGGACTGCGGCTGGAAAACGTTATGCTTGCAAGAAATACGTATAAATGATACCATTTTCTCAAAAACGACCGTTTCGAATGATAAAGAAAAAACAAATTTTCATTTGATGAATGAAAAGCTTTTAAAAAAGCACTTGGAAGAAAAATTTAGACAAGAATTGATTCGCGAAATTTTTCATCCCGGGACTGCGGAGGAAAATTATTATGTTAAAAAAATAAGAATATTAACGAAACTTTTATAACAGCGACTGCCTTTGAAGGAAGAGAGGCGACAAAATATTCATTAAATGAATTTTAAGCTTTAAAAACCGCTGAGGTAAAAACTAAACGCCACAATTCAATCACAAAATTTCTCATCCCGGTACTGCGGATGAAAAATTTGATGTTTGATAGAAATACTTTTGAATACGAAAGTTTTCCCAATAACTGCCGTTTGGAAATGAAAAGAGTAACACAAATTTACAATAAAAACTAACAGGCTTCCAAGAAAAACCCTCGGGGGAACAACTAAATGAGTCGCTTGAATCACGAAATTTCTCATCCCGGGACTGCGGCTGGAAAACGTTATGCTTGCAAGAAATACTTATAAATGATACCATTTTCTCAAAAACGACCGTTTTGAAAGGTAAAGAAAGGAACAAATTTTCATTTGATGAATGAAGAGCCTATTAAAAAGCACTTGGAAGAAAAACCTACACGAAAATTGATTCGCGAAATTACTCATCCCGGGACTGCGGAGGAAAATTATTATGTTTAAAAAATACGTATATTAACGAAACTTTTATAATAGCGAGTGCTTTGAAAGGAAGAAAGGCGACCAAATATTCATTCAATGAATTTTAAGCTTCAAAAAAACCGCTGAGTTTAAAACTAAACGCCACAATTGAATCACAAAATTTCTCATCCCGGTACAGCGGATGAAAAATTTTGTTTGCAAGAAATAAGTTTGAATACGAAAATTTTCTGAATAACTGCCGTTTGGAAATGAAAAGAGTCAAACAAATTTACAATTAAAACTAACAGGCTTCCAAAAAAACCCTCGGGGGAACAACTAAACGAGTCGCTTGAATCACGAAATTTCTCATCCCGGGACTGCGGCTGGAAAACGTTATGCTTGCAAGAAATACGTATAAATGATACCATTTTCTCAAAAACGACCGTTTTGAAAGGTAAAGAAAGGAACAAATTTTCATTTGATGAATGAAAAGCTTTTAAAAAAGCACTTGGAAGAAAAATTTAGACAAGAATTGATTCGCGAAATTTTTCATCCCGGGACTGCGGAGGAAAATTATTATGTTTAAAAAATAAGTATATAAACGAAACTTTCATATCAGCGACTGCCCTTAAAGGAAGAGAGGCGACTTAATATTCATTCAATGAATTTTAAGCTTTAAAAAACCGCTGAGGTAAAAACTAAACGCCAAAATTGAATCACAAAATTTCTCATCCCGGTACTGCGGATGAAAATTTTGTTTGCAAGAAAAACGTTTGAATACGAAAATTTACCCAATAACTGCCGTTTGGAAATGAAAAGAGTCACACAAATTTACAATTAAAACTAACAGTCTTTTTAAAAAACCCTCGGAGGAACAACTAAACGAGTGGCTTGAATCACGAAATTTTTCATCCCGGGACTGCGGCTGGAAAACGTTATGCTTGCAAGAAATACGTATAAATGATACCATTTTCTCAAAAACGACCGTTTTGAAAGGTAAAGAAAGGAACAAATTTTCATTTGATGAATGAAGAGCCTTTAAAAAAGCACTTGGAAGAAAAACTTACACGAAAATTGATTCGCGAAATTACTCATCCCGGGACTGCGGAGGAAAATTATTATGTTTAAAAAATACGTATATTAACGAAACTTTTATAATAGCGAGTGCTTTGAAAGGAAGAAAGGCGACCAAATATTCATTCAATGAATTTTAAGCTTCAAAAAAACCGCTGAGGTTAAAACTAAACGCCACATTTCAATCACAAAATTTCTCATCCCGGTACTGCGGATGAAAAATTTTACGTTTGATAAAAATACTTTTGAATACGAAAGTTTTCCCAATAACTGCCGTTTGGAAATGAAAAGAGTAACACAAATTTACAATTAAAACTAACAGTCTTTTTAAAAAACCCTCGGGGGAACAACAAAACGAGTCGCTTGAATCACGAAATTTCTCATCCCGGGACTTCGGCTGGAAAACTTTATGCTTTCAAAAAATACGTTTAATGATACCATTTTCTCAAAAACGACCGTTTTGAATGGTAAAGAAAGAACAAATTTTCATTTGATGAATGAAAAGCTTTGAAAAAAGCACTTGGAAGAAAAATTTAGACAAGAATTGATTCGCGAAATTTTTCATCCCGGGACTGCGGAGGAAAATTATTATGTTTAAAAAATAAGTATATTAACGAAACTTTTATAACAGCGACTGCCTTTAAAGGAAGAGAGGCGACAAAATATTCATTCAATGAATTTTAAACTTTAAAAAACCGCTGAGGTAAAAACTAAACGCCACAATTGAATCACAAAATTTCTCATCCCGGTACTGCGGATGAAAAATTTTGTTTGCAAGAAATACCAATGAATACGAAAATTTTCTCAATAACTGCCGTTTGGAAGTGAAAAGAGTCACACAAATTTACAGTTAAAACTAATAGGCTTTCAAAAAAACCCTCGGGGGTACAACGAAACGAGTCGCTTGAATCACGAAATTTTTCATCCCGGGACTGCGGCTGGAAAACGTTATGCTTGCAAGAAATACGTATAAATGATACCATTTTCTCAAAAACGACCGTTTTGAATGGTAAAGAAAGAACAAATTTTCATTTGATGAATGAAAAGCTTTTAGAAAAATACTTGGAAGAAAAACTTACACGAAAATTGATTCACGAAATTTCTCATCCCGGGACCTCGGAGGAAAATTATTATGTTTAAAAAGTACGTATATAAACGAAACTTTTATAACAGCGACTGCTTTGAAAGGAAGGGAGGCAACCAAATATTCATTCAATGAATTTTAAGATTTAAAAAACCGCTGAGGTAAAAACTAAACGCCACAATTCAATCACAAAATTTCTCATCCCGGTACTGCGGATGAAAAATTTTGTTTGCAAGAAAAACGTATGAATACGAAAATTTTCCCAATAACTGCCGTTTGGAAATGAAAAGAGTCACACAAATTTACAATTAAAATTAACAGTCTTTTTAAAAAACCCTCGGGGGAACAACTAAACGAGTCGCTTGAATCACGAAATTTCTCATCCCGGGACTGCTGCTGGAAAACGTTATGCTTGCAAGAAATACGTATAAATGATACCATTTTCTCAAAAACGACCGTTTTGAAAGGTAAAGAAAGGAACAAATTTTCATTTGATGAATGAAGAGCCTTTTAAAAAGCACTTGGAAGAAAAACCTAAACGAAAATTGATTCGCGAAATTACTCATCCCGGGACTTCGGAGGAAAATTATTATGTTTAAAAAATACGTATATTAACGAAACTTTTATAATAGCGAGTGCTTTGAAAGGAAGAAAGGCGACCAAATATTCATTCAAAGAATTTTAAGCTTAAAAAAACCGCTGACTTTAAAACTAAACGCCACAATTCAATCACAAAATTTCTCATCCCGGTACTGCGGATGAAAAATTTTATGTTTGATAGAAATACTTTTGAATACGAAAGTTTTCCCAATAACTGCCGTTTGGAAATGAAAAGAGTAACACAAATTTACAATTAAAACTAAGTCTTTTTAAAAAACCCTCGGGGGAACAACAAAACGAGTCGCTTGAATCACGAAATTTCTCATCCTGGGACTGCGGCTGGAAAACTTTATGCTTTCAAAAAATACGTATAAATGATACCATTTTCTCAAAAACGTGCGTTTTGAATGGTAAAGAAAGACCAAATTTTCATTTGATGAATGAAAAGCTTTTAAAAAAGCACTTGGAAGAAAAACACGAAAATTGATTCGCGATATTTTTCATCCCGAGACTCCAGAGGAAAATTATTATGTTTAAAAAATAAGTATATAAACGAAACTTTCATAACAGCGACTGCCCTTAAAGGAAGAGAGGCGACCAAATATTCATTCAATGAATTTTAAGCTTTAAAAAACCGCTGAGGTAAAAACTAAACGCCACAATTGAATCACAAAATTTCTCATCCCGGTACTGCGGATGAAAATTTTGTTTACAAGAAATACGAATGAATACGAAAATTTTCTCAATAACTGCCGTTTGGAAGTGAAAAGAGTCACACAAATTTACAGTTAAAACCAATAGGCTTTCAAAAAAACCCTCGGGGGAACAACGAAACAAGTCGCTTGAATCACGAAATTTCTCATCCCGGGACTGCGGCTGGAAAACGTTATGCTTGCAAGAAATACGTATAAATGATACCATTTTCTCAAAAACGACCGTTTTGAAAGGTAAAGAAAGGAACAAATTTTCATTTGATGAATGAAAAGCTTTTAAAAAAGCACTTGGAAGAAAAATTTAGACAAGAATTGATTCGCGAAATTTTTCATCCCGGGACTGCGGAGGAAAATTATTATGTTTAAAAAATAAGTATATAAACGAAACTTTCATATCAGCGACTGCCCTTAAAGGAAGAGAGGCGACTTAATATTCATTCAATGAATTTTAAGCTTTAAAAAACCGCTGAGGTAAAAACTAAACGCCAAAATTGAATCACAAAATTTCTCATCCCGGTACTGCGGATGAAAATTTTGTTTGCAAGAAAAACGTTTGAATACGAAAATTTACCCAATAACTGCCGTTTGGAAATGAAAAGAGTCACACAAATTTACAATTAAAACTAACAGTCTTTTTAAAAAACCCTCGGAGGAACAACTAAACGAGTCGCTTGAATCACGAAATTTTTCATCCCGGGACTGCGGCTGGAAAACGTTATGCTTGCAAGAAATACGTATAAATGATACCATTTTCTCAAAAACGACCGTTTTGAAAGGTAAAGAAAGGAACAAATTTTCATTTGATGAATGAAGAGCCTTTAAAAAAGCACTTGGAAGAAAAACTTACACGAAAATTGATTCGCGAAATTACTCATCCCGGGACTGCGGAGGAAAATTATTATGTTTAAAAAATACGTATATTAACGAAACTTTTATAATAGCGAGTGCTTTGAAAGGAAGAAAGGCGACCAAATATTCATTCAATGAATTTTAAGCTTCAAAAAAACCGCTGAGGTTAAAACTAAACGCCACATTTCAATCACAAAATTTCTCATCCCGGTACTGCGGATGAAAAATTTTACGTTTGATAAAAATACTTTTGAATACGAAAGTTTTCCCAATAACTGCCGTTTGGAAATGAAAAGAGTAACACAAATTTACAATTAAAACTAACAGTCTTTTTAAAAAACCCTCGGGGGAACAACAAAACGAGTCGCTTGAATCACGAAATTTCTCATCCCGGGACTTCGGCTGGAAAACTTTATGCTTTCAAAAAATACGTTTAATGATACCATTTTCTCAAAAACGACCGTTTTGAATGGTAAAGAAAGAACAAATTTTCATTTGATGAATGAAAAGCTTTGAAAAAAGCACTTGGAAGAAAAATTTAGACAAGAATTGATTCGCGAAATTTTTCATCCCGGGACTGCGGAGGAAAATTATTATGTTTAAAAAATAAGTATATTAACGAAACTTTTATAACAGCGACTGCCTTTAAAGGAAGAGAGGCGACAAAATATTCATTCAATGAATTTTAAACTTTAAAAAACCGCTGAGGTAAAAACTAAACGCCACAATTGAATCACAAAATTTCTCATCCCGGTACTGCGGATGAAAAATTTTGTTTGCAAGAAATACCAATGAATACGAAAATTTTCTCAATAACTGCCGTTTGGAAGTGAAAAGAGTCACACAAATTTACAGTTAAAACTAATAGGCTTTCAAAAAAACCCTCGGGGGTACAACGAAACGAGTCGCTTGAATCACGAAATTTTTCATCCCGGGACTGCGGCTGGAAAACGTTATGCTTGCAAGAAATACGTATAAATGATACCATTTTCTCAAAAACGACCGTTTTGAAAGGTAAAGAAAGGAACAAATTTTCATTTGATGAATGAAAAGCTTTTAGAAAAATACTTGGAAGAAAAACTTACACGAAAATTGATTCACGAAATTTCTCATCCCGGGACCTCGGAGGAAAATTATTATGTTTAAAAAGTACGTATATAAACGAAACTTTTATAACAGCGACTGCTTTGAAAGGAAGGGAGGCAACCAAATATTCATTCAATGAATTTTAAGATTTAAAAAACCGCTGAGGTAAAAACTAAACGCCACAATTCAATCACAAAATTTCTCATCCCGGTACTGCGGATGAAAAATTTTGTTTGCAAGAAAAACGTATGAATACGAAAATTTTCCCAATAACTGCCGTTTGGAAATGAAAAGAGTCACACAAATTTACAATTAAAATTAACAGTCTTTTTAAAAAACCCTCGGGGGAACAACTAAACGAGTCGCTTGAATCACGAAATTTCTCATCCCGGGACTGCTGCTGGAAAACGTTATGCTTGCAAGAAATACGTATAAATGATACCATTATCTCAAAAACGACCGTTTTGAAAGGTAAAGAAAGGAACAAATTTTCATTTGATGAATGAAGAGCCTTTTAAAAAGCACTTGGAAGAAAAACCTAAACGAAAATTGATTCGCGAAATTACTCATCCCGGGACATCGGAGGAAAATTATTATGTTTAAAAAATACGTATATTAACGAAACTTTTATAATAGCGAGTGCTTTGAAAGGAAGAAAGGCGACCAAATATTCATTCAAAGAATTTTAAGCTTAAAAAAACCGCTGACTTTAAAACTAAACGCCACAATTCAATCACAAAATTTCTCATCCCGGTACTGCGGATGAAAAATTTTATGTTTGATAGAAATACTTTTGAATACGAAAGTTTTCCCAATAACTGCCGTTTGGAAATGAAAAGAGTAACACAAATTTACAATTAAAACTAAGTCTTTTTAAAAAACCCTCGGGGGAACAACAAAACGAGTCGCTTGAATCACGAAATTTCTCATCCTGGGACTGCGGCTGGAAAACTTTATGCTTTCAAAAAATACGTATAAATGATACCATTTTCTCAAAAACGTGCGTTTTGAATGGTAAAGAAAGACCAAATTTTCATTTGATGAATGAAAAGCTTTTAAAAAAGCACTTGGAAGAAAAACACGAAAATTGATTCGCGATATTTTTCATCCCGAGACTCCAGAGGAAAATTATTATGTTTAAAAAATAAGTATATAAACGAAACTTTCATAACAGCGACTGCCCTTAAAGGAAGAGAGGCGACCAAATATTCATTCAATGAATTTTAAGCTTTAAAAAACCGCTGAGGTAAAAACTAAACGCCACAATTGAATCACAAAATTTCTCATCCCGGTACTGCGGATGAAAATTTTGTTTACAAGAAATACGAATGAATACGAAAATTTTCTCAATAACTGCCGTTTGGAAGTGAAAAGAGTCACACAAATTTACAGTTAAAACCAATAGGCTTTCAAAAAAACCCTCGGGGGAACAACGAAACAAGTCGCTTGAATCACGAAATTTCTCATCCCGGGACTGCGGCTGGAAAACGTTATGCTTGCAAGAAATACGTATAAATGATACCATTTTCTCAAAAACGACCGTTTCGAATGATAAAGAAAAAACAAATTTTCATTTGATGAATGAAAAGCTTTTAAAAAAGCACTTGGAAGAAAAATTTAGACAAGAATTGATTCGCGAAATTTTTCATCCCGGGACTGCGGAGGAAAATTATTATGTTAAAAAAATAAGAATATTAACGAAACTTTTATAACAGCGACTGCCTTTGAAGGAAGAGAGGCGACAAAATATTCATTAAATGAATTTTAAGCTTTAAAAACCGCTGAGGTAAAAACTAAACGCCACAATTCAATCACAAAATTTCTCATCCCGGTACTGCGGATGAAAAATTTGATGTTTGATAGAAATACTTTTGAATACGAAAGTTTTCCCAATAACTGCCGTTTGGAAATGAAAAGAGTAACACAAATTTACAATAAAAACTAACAGGCTTCCAAGAAAAACCCTCGGGGGAACAACTAAATGAGTCGCTTGAATCACGAAATTTCTCATCCCGGGACTGCGGCTGGAAAACGTTATGCTTGCAAGAAATACTTATAAATGATACCATTTTCTCAAAAACGACCGTTTTGAAAGGTAAAGAAAGGAACAAATTTTCATTTGATGAATGAAGAGCCTATTAAAAAGCACTTGGAAGAAAAACCTACACGAAAATTGATTCGCGAAATTACTCATCCCGGGACTGCGGAGGAAAATTATTATGTTTAAAAAATACGTATATTAACGAAACTTTTATAATAGCGAGTGCTTTGAAAGGAAGAAAGGCGACCAAATATTCATTCAATGAATTTTAAGCTTCAAAAAAACCGCTGAGTTTAAAACTAAACGCCACAATTGAATCACAAAATTTCTCATCCCGGTACAGCGGATGAAAAATTTTGTTTGCAAGAAATAAGTTTGAATACGAAAATTTTCTGAATAACTGCCGTTTGGAAATGAAAAGAGTCAAACAAATTTACAATTAAAACTAACAGGCTTCCAAAAAAACCCTCGGGGGAACAACTAAACGAGTCGCTTGAATCACGAAATTTCTCATCCCGGGACTGCGGCTGGAAAACGTTATGCTTGCAAGAAATACGTATAAATGATACCATTTTCTCAAAAACGACCGTTTTGAAAGGTAAAGAAAGGAACAAATTTTCATTTGATGAATGAAAAGCTTTTAAAAAAGCACTTGGAAGAAAAATTTAGACAAGAATTGATTCGCGAAATTTTTCATCCCGGGACTGCGGAGGAAAATTATTATGTTTAAAAAATAAGTATATAAACGAAACTTTCATATCAGCGACTGCCCTTAAAGGAAGAGAGGCGACTTAATATTCATTCAATGAATTTTAAGCTTTAAAAAACCGCTGAGGTAAAAACTAAACGCCAAAATTGAATCACAAAATTTCTCATCCCGGTACTGCGGATGAAAATTTTGTTTGCAAGAAAAACGTTTGAATACGAAAATTTACCCAATAACTGCCGTTTGGAAATGAAAAGAGTCACACAAATTTACAATTAAAACTAACAGTCTTTTTAAAAAACCCTCGGAGGAACAACTAAACGAGTCGCTTGAATCACGAAATTTTTCATCCCGGGACTGCGGCTGGAAAACGTTATGCTTGCAAGAAATACGTATAAATGATACCATTTTCTCAAAAACGACCGTTTTGAAAGGTAAAGAAAGGAACAAATTTTCATTTGATGAATGAAGAGCCTTTAAAAAAGCACTTGGAAGAAAAACTTACACGAAAATTGATTCGCGAAATTACTCATCCCGGGACTGCGGAGGAAAATTATTATGTTTAAAAAATACGTATATTAACGAAACTTTTATAATAGCGAGTGCTTTGAAAGGAAGAAAGGCGACCAAATATTCATTCAATGAATTTTAAGCTTCAAAAAAACCGCTGAGGTTAAAACTAAACGCCACATTTCAATCACAAAATTTCTCATCCCGGTACTGCGGATGAAAAATTTTACGTTTGATAAAAATACTTTTGAATACGAAAGTTTTCCCAATAACTGCCGTTTGGAAATGAAAAGAGTAACACAAATTTACAATTAAAACTAACAGTCTTTTTAAAAAACCCTCGGGGGAACAACAAAACGAGTCGCTTGAATCACGAAATTTCTCATCCCGGGACTTCGGCTGGAAAACTTTATGCTTTCAAAAAATACGTTTAATGATACCATTTTCTCAAAAACGACCGTTTTGAATGGTAAAGAAAGAACAAATTTTCATTTGATGAATGAAAAGCTTTGAAAAAAGCACTTGGAAGAAAAATTTAGACAAGAATTGATTCGCGAAATTTTTCATCCCGGGACTGCGGAGGAAAATTATTATGTTTAAAAAATAAGTATATTAACGAAACTTTTATAACAGCGACTGCCTTTAAAGGAAGAGAGGCGACAAAATATTCATTCAATGAATTTTAAACTTTAAAAAACCGCTGAGGTAAAAACTAAACGCCACAATTGAATCACAAAATTTCTCATCCCGGTACTGCGGATGAAAAATTTTGTTTGCAAGAAATACCAATGAATACGAAAATTTTCTCAATAACTGCCGTTTGGAAGTGAAAAGAGTCACACAAATTTACAGTTAAAACTAATAGGCTTTCAAAAAAACCCTCGGGGGTACAACGAAACGAGTCGCTTGAATCACGAAATTTTTCATCCCGGGACTGCGGCTGGAAAACGTTATGCTTGCAAGAAATACGTATAAATGATACCATTTTCTCAAAAACGACCGTTTTGAATGGTAAAGAAAGAACAAATTTTCATTTGATGAATGAAAAGCTTTTAGAAAAATACTTGGAAGAAAAACTTACACGAAAATTGATTCACGAAATTTCTCATCCCGGGACCTCGGAGGAAAATTATTATGTTTAAAAAGTACGTATATAAACGAAACTTTTATAACAGCGACTGCTTTGAAAGGAAGGGAGGCAACCAAATATTCATTCAATGAATTTTAAGATTTAAAAAACCGCTGAGGTAAAAACTAAACGCCACAATTCAATCACAAAATTTCTCATCCCGGTACTGCGGATGAAAAATTTTGTTTGCAAGAAAAACGTATGAATACGAAAATTTTCCCAATAACTGCCGTTTGGAAATGAAAAGAGTCACACAAATTTACAATTAAAATTAACAGTCTTTTTAAAAAACCCTCGGGGGAACAACTAAACGAGTCGCTTGAATCACGAAATTTCTCATCCCGGGACTGCTGCTGGAAAACGTTATGCTTGCAAGAAATACGTATAAATGATACCATTTTCTCAAAAACGACCGTTTTGAAAGGTAAAGAAAGGAACAAATTTTCATTTGATGAATGAAGAGCCTTTTAAAAAGCACTTGGAAGAAAAACCTAAACGAAAATTGATTCGCGAAATTACTCATCCCGGGACTTCGGAGGAAAATTATTATGTTTAAAAAATACGTATATTAACGAAACTTTTATAATAGCGAGTGCTTTGAAAGGAAGAAAGGCGACCAAATATTCATTCAAAGAATTTTAAGCTTAAAAAAACCGCTGACTTTAAAACTAAACGCCACAATTCAATCACAAAATTTCTCATCCCGGTACTGCGGATGAAAAATTTTATGTTTGATAGAAATACTTTTGAATACGAAAGTTTTCCCAATAACTGCCGTTTGGAAATGAAAAGAGTAACACAAATTTACAATTAAAACTAAGTCTTTTTAAAAAACCCTCGGGGGAACAACAAAACGAGTCGCTTGAATCACGAAATTTCTCATCCTGGGACTGCGGCTGGAAAACTTTATGCTTTCAAAAAATACGTATAAATGATACCATTTTCTCAAAAACGTGCGTTTTGAATGGTAAAGAAAGACCAAATTTTCATTTGATGAATGAAAAGCTTTTAAAAAAGCACTTGGAAGAAAAACACGAAAATTGATTCGCGATATTTTTCATCCCGAGACTCCAGAGGAAAATTATTATGTTTAAAAAATAAGTATATAAACGAAACTTTCATATCAGCGACTGCCCTTAAAGGAAGAGAGGCGACCAAATATTCATTCAATGAATTTTAAGCTTTAAAAAACCGCTGAGGTAAAAACTAAACGCCACAATTGAATCACAAAATTTCTCATCCCGGTACTGCGGATGAAAATTTTGTTTGCAAGAAATACGTATGAATACGAAAATTTTCTCAATAACTGCCGTTTGGAAGTGAAAAGAGTCACACAAATTTACAGTTAAAACTAATAGGCTTTCAAAAAAACCCTCGGGGGAACAACGAAACGAGTCGCTTGAATCACGAAATTTCTCATCCCGGGACTGCGGCTGGAAAACGTTATGCTTGCAAGAAATACGTATAAATGATACCATTTTCTCAAAAACGACCGTTTTGAAAGGTAAAGAAAGGAACAAATTTTCATTTGATGAATGAAGAGCCTTTTAAAAAGCACTTGGAAGAAAAACCTACACGAAAATTGATTCGCGAAATTACTCATCCCGGGACTGCGGAGGAAAATTATTATGTTTAAAAAATACGTATATTAACGAAACTTTTATAATAGCGAGTGCTTTGAAAGGAAGAAAGGCGACCAAATATTCATTCAATGAATTTTAAGCTTAAAAAAACCGCTGACTTTAAAACTAAACGCCACAATTCAATCACAAAATTTCTCATCCCGGTACTGCGGATGAAAAATTTTATGTTTGATAGAAATACTTTTGAATACGAAAGTTTTCCCAATAACTGCCGTTTGGAAATGAAAAGGGTAACACAAATTTACAATTAAAACTAACAGTCTTTTTAAAAAACCCTCGGGGGAACAACAAAACGAGTCGCTTGAATCACGAAATTTCTCATCCTGGGACTGCGGCTGGAAAACTTTATGCTTTCAAAAAATACGTATAAATGATACCATTTTCTCAAAAACGTGCGTTTTGAATGGTAAAGAAAGACCAAATTTTCATTTGATGAATGAAAAGCTTTTAAAAAAGCACTTGGAAGAAAAATTTAGACAAGAATTGATTCGCGAAATTTTTCATCCCAGGACTGCGGAGGAAAATTATTATGTTTAAAAAATAAGTATATAAACGAAACTTTCATATCAGCGACTGCCCTTAAAGGAAGAGAGGCGACCAAATATTCATTCAATGAATTTTAAGCTATAAAAAACCGCTGAGGTAAAAACTAAACGCCACAATTGAATCACAAAATTTCTCATCCCGGTACTGCGGATGAAAATTTTGTTTGCAAGAAATACGTATGAATACGAAAATTTTCTCAATAACTGCCGTTTGGAAGTGAAAAGAGTCACACAAATTTACAGTTAAAACTAATAGGCTTTCAAAAAAACCCTCGGGGGAACAACGAAACGAGTCGCTTGAATCACGAAATTTCTCATCCCGGGACTGCGGCTGGAAAACGTTATGCTTGCAAGAAATACGCATAAATGATACCATTTTCTCAAACACGATCGTTTTGAATGGTATAGAAAGAACAAATTTTCATTTGATGAATGAAAAGCTTTGAAAAAAGCACTTGGAAGAAAAATTTAGACAAGAATTGATTCGCGAAATTTTTCATCCCGGGACTGCGGAGGAAAATTATTATGTTTAAAAAATAAGTATATTAACGAAACTTTTATAACAGCGACTGCCTTTAAAGGAAGAGAGGCGACAAAATATTCATTCAATGAATTTTAAACTTTAAAAAACCGCTGAGGTAAAAACTAAACGCCACAATTGAATCACAAAATTTCTCATCCCGGTACTGCGGATGAAAAATTTTGTTTGCAAGAAAAACGTATGAATACGAAAATTTTCCCAATAACTGCCGTTTGGAAATGAAAAGAGTCACACAAATTTACAATTAAAATTAACAGTCTTTTTAAAAAACCCTCGGGGGAACAACTAAACGAGTCGCTTGAATCACGAAATTTCTCATCCCGGGACTGCTGCTGGAAAACGTTATGCTTGCAAGAAATACGTATAAATGATACCATTTTCTCAAAAACGACCGTTTTGAAAGGTAAAGAAAGGAACAAATTTTCATTTGATGAATGAAGAGCCTTTTAAAAAGCACTTGGAAGAAAAACCTAAACGAAAATTGATTCGCGAAATTACTCATCCCGGGACTTCGGAGGAAAATTATTATGTTTAAAAAATACGTATATTAACGAAACTTTTATAATAGCGAGTGCTTTGAAAGGAAGAAAGGCGACCAAATATTCATTCAATGAATTTTAAGCTTAAAAAAACCGCTGACTTTAAAACTAAACGCCACAATTCAATCACAAAATTTCTCATCCCGGTACTGCGGATGAAAAATTTTATGTTTGATAGAAATACTTTTGAATACGAAAGTTTTCCCAATAACTGCCGTTTGGAAATGAAAAGAGTAACACAAATTTACAATTAAAACTAACAGTCTTTTTAAAAAACCCTCGGGGGAACAACAAAACGAGTCGCTTGAATCACGAAATTTCTCATCCTGGGACTGCGGCTGGAAAACTTTATGCTTTCAAAAAATACGTATAAATGATACCATTTTCTCAAAAACGTGCGTTTTGAATGGTAAAGAAAGACCAAATTTTCATTTGATGAATGAAAAGCTTTTAAAAAAGCACTTGGAAGAAAAACACGAAAATTGATTCGCGATATTTTTCATCCCGAGACTCCAGAGGAAAATTATTATGTTTAAAAAATAAGTATATAAACGAAACTTTCATATCAGCGACTGCCCTTAAAGGAAGAGAGGCGACCAAATATTCATTCAATGAATTTTAAGCTTTAAAAAACCGCTGAGGTAAAAACTAAACGCCACAATTGAATCACAAAATTTCTCATCCCGGTACTGCGGATGAAAATTTTGTTTGCAAGAAATACGTATGAATACGAAAATTTTCTCAATAACTGCCGTTTGGAAGTGAAAAGAGTCACACAAATTTACAGTTAAAACTAATAGGCTTTCAAAAAAACCCTCGGGGGAACAACGAAACGAGTCGCTTGAATCACGAAATTTCTCATCCCGGGACTGCGGCTGGAAAACGTTATGCTTGCAAGAAATACGTATAAATGATACCATTTTCTCAAAAACGACCGTTTTGAAAGGTAAAGAAAGGAACAAATTTTCATTTGATGAATGAAGAGCCTTTTAAAAAGCACTTGGAAGAAAAACCTACACGAAAATTGATTCGCGAAATTACTCATCCCGGGACTGCGGAGGAAAATTATTATGTTTAAAAAATACGTATATTAACGAAACTTTTATAATAGCGAGTGCTTTGAAAGGAAGAAAGGCGACCAAATATTCATTCAATGAATTTTAAGCTTAAAAAAACCGCTGACTTTAAAACTAAACGCCACAATTCAATCACAAAATTTCTCATCCCGGTACTGCGGATGAAAAATTTTATGTTTGATAGAAATACTTTTGAATACGAAAGTTTTCCCAATAACTGCCGTTTGGAAATGAAAAGGGTAACACAAATTTACAATTAAAACTAACAGTCTTTTTAAAAAACCCTCGGGGGAACAACAAAACGAGTCGCTTGAATCACGAAATTTCTCATCCTGGGACTGCGGCTGGAAAACTTTATGCTTTCAAAAAATACGTATAAATGATACCATTTTCTCAAAAACGTGCGTTTTGAATGGTAAAGAAAGACCAAATTTTCATTTGATGAATGAAAAGCTTTTAAAAAAGCACTTGGAAGAAAAATTTAGACAAGAATTGATTCGCGAAATTTTTCATCCCAGGACTGCGGAGGAAAATTATTATGTTTAAAAAATAAGTATATAAACGAAACTTTCATATCAGCGACTGCCCTTAAAGGAAGAGAGGCGACCAAATATTCATTCAATGAATTTTAAGCTATAAAAAACCGCTGAGGTAAAAACTAAACGCCACAATTGAATCACAAAATTTCTCATCCCGGTACTGCGGATGAAAATTTTGTTTGCAAGAAATACGTATGAATACGAAAATTTTCTCAATAACTGCCGTTTGGAAGTGAAAAGAGTCACACAAATTTACAGTTAAAACTAATAGGCTTTCAAAAAAACCCTCGGGGGAACAACGAAACGAGTCGCTTGAATCACGAAATTTCTCATCCCGGGACTGCGGCTGGAAAACGTTATGCTTGCAAGAAATACGCATAAATGATACCATTTTCTCAAACACGATCGTTTTGAATGGTATAGAAAGAACAAATTTTCATTTGATGAATGAAAAGCTTTGAAAAAAGCACTTGGAAGAAAAATTTAGACAAGAATTGATTCGCGAAATTTTTCATCCCGGGACTGCGGAGGAAAATTATTATGTTTAAAAAATAAGTATATTAACGAAACTTTTATAACAGCGACTGCCTTTAAAGGAAGAGAGGCGACAAAATATTCATTCAATGAATTTTAAACTTTAAAAAACCGCTGAGGTAAAAACTAAACGCCACAATTGAATCACAAAATTTCTCATCCCGGTACTGCGGATGAAAAATTTTGTTTGCAAGAAATACCAATGAATACGAAAATTTTCTCAATAACTGCCGTTTGGAAGTGAAAAGAGTCACACAAATTTACAGTTAAAACTAATAGGCTTTCAAAAAAACCCTCGGGGGTACAACGAAACGAGTCGCTTGAATCACGAAATTTTTCATCCCGGGACTGCGGCTGGAAAACGTTATGCTTGCAAGAAATACGTATAAATGATACCATTTTCTCAAAAACGACCGTTTTGAATGGTAAAGAAAGAACAAATTTTCATTTGATGAATGAAAAGCTTTTAGAAAAATACTTGGAAGAAAAACTTACACGAAAATTGATTCACGAAATTTCTCATCCCGGGACCTCGGAGGAAAATTATTATGTTTAAAAAGTACGTATATAAACGAAACTTTTATAACAGCGACTGCTTTGAAAGGAAGGGAGGCAACCAAATATTCATTCAATGAATTTTAAGATTTAAAAAACCGCTGAGGTAAAAACTAAACGCCACAATTCAATCACAAAATTTCTCATCCCGGTACTGCGGATGAAAAATTTTGTTTGCAGAAAAACGTATGAATACGAAAATTTTCCCAATAACTGCCGTTTGGAAATGAAAAGAGTCACACAAATTTACAATTAAAATTAACAGTCTTTTTAAAAAACCCTCGGGGGAACAACTAAACGAGTCGCTTGAATCACGAAATTTCTCATCCCGGGACTGCTGCTGGAAAACGTTATGCTTGCAAGAAATACGTATAAATGATACCATTTTCTCAAAAACGACCGTTTTGAAAGGTAAAGAAAGGAACAAATTTTCATTTGATGAATGAAGAGCCTTTTAAAAAGCACTTGGAAGAAAAACCTAAACGAAAATTGATTCGCGAAATTACTCATCCCGGGACTTCGGAGGAAAATTATTATGTTTAAAAAATACGTATATTAACGAAACTTTTATAATAGCGAGTGCTTTGAAAGGAAGAAAGGCGACCATATATTCATTCAATGAATTTTAAGCTTAAAAAAACCGCTGACTTTAAAACTAAACGCCACAATTCAATCACAAAATTTCTCATCCCGGTACTGCGGATGAAAAATTTTATGTTTGATAGAAATACTTTTGAATACGAAAGTTTTCCCAATAACTGCCGTTTGGAAATGAAAAGAGTAACACAAATTTACAATTAAAACTAACAGTCTTTTTAAAAAACCCTCGGGGGAACAACAAAACGAGTCGCTTGAATCACGAAATTTCTCATCCTGGGACTGCGGCTGGAAAACTTTATGCTTTCAAAAAATACGTATAAATGATACCATTTTCTCAAAAACGTGCGTTTTGAATGGTAAAGAAAGACCAAATTTTCATTTGATGAATGAAAAGCTTTTAAAAAAGCACTTGGAAGAAAAACACGAAAATTGATTCGCGATATTTTTCATCCCGAGACTCCAGAGGAAAATTATTATGTTTAAAAAATAAGTATATAAACGAAACTTTCATATCAGCGACTGCCCTTAAAGGAAGAGAGGCGACCAAATATTCATTCAATGAATTTTAAGCTTTAAAAAACCGCTGAGGTAAAAACTAAACGCCACAATTGAATCACAAAATTTCTCATCCCGGTACTGCGGATGAAAATTTTGTTTGCAAGAAATACGTATGAATACGAAAATTTTCTCAATAACTGCCGTTTGGAAGTGAAAAGAGTCACACAAATTTACAGTTAAAACTAATAGGCTTTCAAAAAAACCCTCGGGGGAACAACGAAACGAGTCGCTTGAATCACGAAATTTCTCATCCCGGGACTGCGGCTGGAAAACGTTATGCTTGCAAGAAATACGTATAAATGATACCATTTTCTCAAAAACGACCGTTTTGAAAGGTAAAGAAAGGAACAAATTTTCATTTGATGAATGAAGAGCCTTTTAAAAAGCACTTGGAAGAAAAACCTACACGAAAATTGATTCGCGAAATTACTCATCCCGGGACTGCGGAGGAAAATTATTATGTTTAAAAAATACGTATATTAACGAAACTTTTATAATAGCGAGTGCTTTGAAAGGAAGAAAGGCGACCAAATATTCATTCAATGAATTTTAAGCTTCAAAAAAACCGCTGAGGTTAAAACTAAACGCCACATTTCAATCACAAAATTTCTCATCCCGGTACTGCGGATGAAAAATTTTACGTTTGATAAAAATACTTTTGAATACGAAAGTTTTCCCAATAACTGCCGTTTGGAAATGAAAAGAGTAACACAAATTTACAATTAAAACTAACAGTCTTTTTAAAAAACCCTCGGGGGAACAACAAAACGAGTCGCTTGAATCACGAAATTTCTCATCCCGGGACTTCGGCTGGAAAACTTTATGCTTTCAAAAAATACGTTTAATGATACCATTTTCTCAAAAACGACCGTTTTGAATGGTAAAGAAAGAACAAATTTTCATTTGATGAATGAAAAGCTTTTAAAAAAGCACTTGGAAGAAAAATTTAGACAAGAATTGATTCGCGAAATTTTTCATCCCAGGACTGCGGAGGAAAATTATTATGTTTAAAAAATAAGTATATAAACGAAACTTTCATATCAGCGACTGCCCTTAAAGGAAGAGAGGCGACCAAATATTCATTCAATGAATTTTAAGCTTTAAAAAACCGCTGAGGTAAAAACTAAACGCCACAATTGAATCACAAAATTTCTCATCCCGGTACTGCGGATGAAAATTTTGTTTGCAAGAAATACGTATGAATACGAAAATTTTCTCAATAACTGCCGTTTGGAAGTGAAAAGAGTCACACAAATTTACAGTTAAAACTAATAGGCTTTCAAAAAAACCCTCGGGGGAACAACGAAACGAGTCGCTTGAATCACGAAATTTCTCATCCCGGGACTGCGGCTGGAAAACGTTATGCTTGCAAGAAATACGCATAAATGATACCATTTTCTCAAACACGATCGTTTTGAATGGTATAGAAAGAACAAATTTTCATTTGATTAATGAAAAGCTTTTAAAAAAGCACTTCGAAGAAAAATTTAGACAAGAATTGATTAGCGAAATTTTTCTTCCCGGGACTGCGGAGGAAAATTATTATAATTAAAAAATAAGTATATTAACGAAACTTTTATAACAGCGACTGCCTTTAAAGGAAGAGAGGCCACAAAATATTCATTCAATGAATTTTAAGCTTTAAAAAACCGCTGAGGTAAAACTAAACGCCACAATTGAATCACAAAATTTCTCATCCCGGTACTGCGGATGAAAAATTTTGTTTGCAAGAAATAAGTTTGAATACGAAAATTTTCTGAATAACTGCCGTTTGGAAATGAAAAGATTCAAACAAATTTACAATTAAAACTAACAGGCTTCCAAAAAAACCCTCGGGGGAACAACTAAACGAGTCGCTTGAATCACGAAATTTCTCATCCCGGGACTGCGGCTGGAAAACGTTATGTTTGCAAGAAATACGTATAAATGATACCATTTTCTCAAAAACGACCGTTTTGAAAGGTAAAGAAAGGAACAAATTTTCATTTGATGAATGAAGAGCCTTTAAAAAAGCACTTGGAAGAAAAACTTACACGAAAATTGATTCGCGAAATTACTCATCCCGGGACTGCGGAGGAAAATTATTATGTTTAAAAAATACGTTTATTAACGAAACTTTTATAATAGCGAGTGCTTTGAAAGGAAGAAAGGCGACCAAATATTCATTCAATGAATTTTAAGCTTCAAAAAAACCGCTGAGGTTAAAACTAAACGCCACATTTCAATCACAAAATTTCTCATCCCGGTACTGCGGATGAAAAATTTTATGTTTGATAAAAATACTTTTGAATACGAAAGTTTTCCCAATAACTGCCGTTTGGAAATGAAAAGAGTAACAAAAATTTACAATTAAAACTAAGTCTTTTTAAAAAACCCTCGGGGGAACAACAAAACGAGTCGCTTGAATCACAAAATTTCTCATCCCGGGACTTCGGCTGGAAAACTTTATGCTTTCAAAAAATACGTTTAATGATACCATTTTCGCAAAAACGACCGTTTTGAATGGTAAAGAAAGAACAAATTTTCATTTGATGAATGAAAAGCTTTTAAAAAAGCACTTGGAAGAAAAATTTAGACAAGAATTGATTCGCGAAATTTTTCATCCCGGGACTGCGGAGGAAAATTATTATGTTTAAAAAATAAGTATATAAACGAAACTTTCATATCAGCGACTGCCCTTAAAGGAAGAGAGGCGACCAAATATTCATTCAATGAATTTTAAGCTTTAAAAAACCGCTGAGGTAAAAACTAAACGCCACAATTGAATCACAAAATTTCTCATCCCGGTACTGCGGATGAAAATTTTGTTTGCAAGAAATACGTATGAATACGAAAATTTTCTCAATAACTGCCGTTTGGAAGTGAAAAGAGTCACACAAATTTACAGTTAAAACTAATAGGCTTTCAAAAAAACCCTCGGGGGAACAACGAAACGATTCGCTTGAATCACGAAATTTCTCATCCCGGGACTGCGGCTGGAAAACGTTATGCTTGCAAGAAATACGCATAAATGATACCATTTTCTCAAAAACGACCGTTTTGAATGGTAAAGAAAGAACAAATTTTCATTTGATGAATGAAAAGCTTTTAGAAAAATACTTGGAAGAAAAACTTACACGAAAATTGATTCACGAAATTTCTCATCCCGGGACTGCGGAGGAAAATAATTATGTTTAAAAAGTACGTATATTAACGAAACTTTTATAACAGCGACTGCTTTGAAAGGAAGGGAGGCAACCAAATATTCATTCAATGAATTTTAAGATTTAAAAAACCGCTGAGGTAAAAACTAAACGCCACAATTCAATCACAAAATTTCTCATCCCGGTACTGCGGATGAAAAATTTTGTTTGCAAGAAATAAGTTTGAATACGAAAATTTTCTGAATAACTGCCGTTTGGAAATGAAAAGTGTCAAACAAATTTATAATTAAAACTAACAGGCTTCCAAAAAAACCCTCGGGGGAACAACGAAACGAGTCGCTTGAATCACGAAATTTCTCATCCCGGGACTGCGGCTGGAAAACGTTATGCTTGCAAGAAATACGCATAAATGATACCATTTTCTCAAACACGATCGTTTTGAATGGTATAGAAAGAACAAATTTTCATTTGATGAATGAAAAGCTTTTAAAAAAGCACTTCGAAGAAAAATTTAGACAAGAATTGATTAGCGAAATTTTTCTTCCCGGGACTGCGGAGGAAAATTATTATAATTAAAAAATAAGTATATTAACGAAACTTTTATAACAGCGACTGCCTTTAAAGGAAGAGAGGCCACAAAATATTCATTCAATGAATTTTAAGCTTTAAAAAACCGCTGAGGTAAAACTAAACGCCACAATTGAATCACAAAATTTCTCATCCCGGTACTGCGGATGAAAAATTTTGTTTGCAAGAAATAAGTTTGAATACGAAAATTTTCTGAATAACTGCCGTTTGGAAATGAAAAGAGTCAAACAAATTTACAATTAAAACTAACAGGCTTCCAAAAAAACCCTCGGGGGAACAACTAAACGAGTCGCTTGAATCACGAAATTTCTCATCCCGGGACTGCGGCTGGAAAACGTTATGTTTGCAAGAAATACGTATAAATGATACCATTTTCTCAAAAACGACCGTTTTGAAAGGTAAAGAAAGGAACAAATTTTCATTTGATGAATGAAGAGCCTTTAAAAAAGCACTTGGAAGAAAAACTTACACGAAAATTGATTCGCGAAATTACTCATCCCGGGACTGCGGAGGAAAATTATTATGTTTAAAAAATACGTATATTAACGAAACTTTTATAATAGCGAGTGCTTTGAAAGGAAGAAAGGCGACCAAATATTCATTCAATGAATTTTAAGCTTCAAAAAAACCGCTGAGGTTAAAACTAAACGCCACATTTCAATCACAAAATTTCTCATCCCGGTACTGCGGATGAAAAATTTTATGTTTGATAAAAATACCTTTGAATACGAAAGTTTTCCCAATAACTGCCGTTTGGAAATGAAAAGAGTAACAAAAATTTACAATTAAAACTAACAGTCTTTTTAAAAAACCCTCGGGGGAACAACAAAACGAGTCGCTTGAATCACAAAATTTCTCATCCCGGGACTTCGGCTGGAAAACTTTATGCTTTCAAAAAATACGTTTAATGATACCATTTTCGCAAAAACGACCGTTTTGAATGGTAAAGAAAGAACAAATTTTCATTTGATGAATGAAAAGCTTTTAAAAAAGCACTTGGAAGAAAAATTTAGACAAGAATTGATTCGCGAAATTTTTCATCCCGGGACTGCGGAGGAAAATTATTATGTTTAAAAAATAAGTATATAAACGAAACTTTCATATCAGCGACTGCCCTTAAAGGAAGAGAGGCGACCAAATATTCATTCAATGAATTTTAAGCTTTAAAAAACCGCTGAAGTAAAAACTAAACGCCACAATTGAATCACAAAATTTCTCATCCCGGTACTGCGGATGAAAATTTTGTTTGCAAGAAATACGTATGAATACGAAAATTTTCTCAATAACTGCCGTTTGGAAGTGAAAAGAGTCACACAAATTTACAGTTAAAACTAATAGGCTTTCAAAAAAACCCTCGGGGGAACAACGAAACGATTCGCTTGAATCACGAAATTTCTCATCCCGGGACTGCGGCTGGAAAACGTTATGCTTGCAAGAAATACGCATAAATGATACCATTTTCTCAAAAACGACCGTTTTGAATGGTAAAGAAAGAACAAATTTTCATTTGATGAATGAAAAGCTTTTAGAAAAATACTTGGAAGAAAAACTTACACGAAAATTGATTCACGAAATTTCTCATCCCGGGACTGCGGAGGAAAATAATTATGTTTAAAAAGTACGTTTATTAACGAAACTTTTATAACAGCGACTGCTTTGAAAGGAAGGGAGGCAACCAAATATTCATTCAATGAATTTTAAGATTTAAAAAACCGCTGAGGTAAAAACTAAACGCCACAATTCAATCACAAAATTTCTCATCCCGGTACTGCGGATGAAAAATTTTGTTTGCAAGAAATAAGTTTGAATACGAAAATTTTCTGAATAACTGCCGTTTGGAAATGAAAAGTGTCAAACAAATTTACAATTAAAACTAACAGGCTTCCAAAAAAACCCTCGGGGGAACAACGAAACGAGTCGCTTGAATCACGAAATTTCTCATCCCGGGACTGCGGCTGGAAAACGTTATGCTTGCAAGAAATACGCATAAATGATACCATTTTCTCAAACACGATCGTTTTGAATGGTATAGAAAGAACAAATTTTCATTTGATGAATGAAAAGCTTTTAAAAAAGCACTTCGAAGAAAAATTTAGACAAGAATTGATTAGCGAAATTTTTCTTCCCGGGACTGCGGAGGAAAATTATTATAATTAAAAAATAAGTATATTAACGAAACTTTTATAACAGCGACTGCCTTTAAAGGAAGAGAGGCCACAAAATATTCATTCAATGAATTTTAAGCTTTAAAAAACCGCTGAGGTAAAACTAAACGCCACAATTGAATCACAAAATTTCTCATCCCGGTACTGCGGATGAAAAATTTTGTTTGCAAGAAATAAGTTTGAATACGAAAATTTTCTGAATAACTGCCGTTTGGAAATGAAAAGAGTCAAACAAATTTACAATTAAAACTAACAGGCTTCCAAAAAAACCCTCGGGGGAACAACTAAACGAGTCGCTTGAATCACGAAATTTCTCATCCCGGGACTGCGGCTGGAAAACGTTATGTTTGCAAGAAATACGTATAAATGATACCATTTTCTCAAAAACGACCGTTTTGAAAGGTAAAGAAAGGAACAAATTTTCATTTGATGAATGAAGAGCCTTTAAAAAAGCACTTGGAAGAAAAACTTACACGAAAATTGATTCGCGAAATTACTCATCCCGGGACTGCGGAGGAAAATTATTATGTTTAAAAAATACGTATATTAACGAAACTTTTATAATAGCGAGTGCTTTGAAAGGAAGAAAGGCGACCAAATATTCATTCAATGAATTTTAAGCTTCAAAAAAACCGCTGAGGTTAAAACTAAACGCCACATTTCAATCACAAAATTTCTCATCCCGGTACTGCGGATGAAAAATTTTATGTTTGATAAAAATACTTTTGAATACGAAAGTTTTCCCAATAACTGCCGTTTGGAAATGAAAAGAGTAACAAAAATTTACAATTAAAACTAACAGTCTTTTTAAAAAACCCTCGGGGGAACAACAAAACGAGTCGCTTGAATCACAAAATTTCTCATCCCGGGACTTCGGCTGGAAAACTTTATGCTTTCAAAAAATACGTTTAATGATACCATTTTCGCAAAAACGACCGTTTTGAATGGTAAAGAAAGAACAAATTTTCATTTGATGAATGAAAAGCTTTTAAAAAAGCACTTGGAAGAAAAATTTAGACAAGAATTGATTCGCGAAATTTTTCATCCCGGGACTGCGGAGGAAAATTATTATGTTTAAAAAATAAGTATATAAACGAAACTTTCATATCAGCGACTGCCCTTAAAGGAAGAGAGGCGACCAAATATTCATTCAATGAATTTTAAGCTTTAAAAAACCGCTGAGGTAAAAACTAAACGCCACAATTGAATCACAAAATTTCTCATACCGGTACTGCGGATGAAAATTTTGTTTGCAAGAAATACGTATTAATACGAAAATTTTCTCAATAACTGCCGTTTGGAAGTGAAAAGAGTCACACAAATTTACAGTTAAAACTAATAGGCTTTCAAAAAAACCCTCGGGGGAACAACGAAACGATTCGCTTGAATCACGAAATTTCTCATCCCGGGACTGCGGCTGGAAAACGTTATGCTTGCAAGAAATACGCATAAATGATACCATTTTCTCAAAAACGACCGTTTTGAATGGTAAAGAAAGAACAAATTTTCATTTGATGAATGAAAAGCTTTTAGAAAAATACTTGGAAGAAAAACTTACACGAAAATTGATTCACGAAATTTCTCATCCCGGGACTGCGGAGGAAAATAATTATGTTTAAAAAGTACGTATATTAACGAAACTTTAATAACAGCGACTGCTTTGAAAGGAAGGGAGGCAACCAAATATTCATTCAATGAATTTTAAGATTTAAAAAACCGCTGAGGTAAAAACTAAACGCCACAATTCAATCACAAAATTTCTCATCCCGGTACTGCGGATGAAAAATTTTATGTTTGCAAGAAATACCTTTGAATACGAAAGTTTTCCCAATAACTGCCGTTTGGAAATGAAAAGAGTAACACAAATTTACAATTAAAACTAACAGTCTTTTTAAAAAACCCTCGGGGGAACAACAAAACGAGTCGCTTGAATCACGAAATTTTTCATCCTGGGACTGCGGCTGGAAAACTTTATGCTTTCAAAAAATACGTTTAATGATACCATTTTCTCAAAAACGACCGTTTTGAATGTTAAAGAAAGAACAAATTTTCATTTGATGAATGAAAAGCTTTTAAAAAAGCACTTGGAAGAAAAATTTAGACAAGAATTGATTCGCGAAATTTTTCATCCCGGGACTGCGGAGGAAAATTATTATGTTTAAAAAATAAGTATATTAACGAAAATTTTATAACAGTGACTGCCTTTAAAGGAAAAGAGGCGACAAAATATTCATTCAATGAATTTTAAGCTTTAAAAAACCGCTGAGGTAAAAACTAAACGCCAAAATTGAATCACAAAATTTCTCATCCCGGTACTGCGGATGAAAAATTTTATGTTTGATAGAAATACTTTTGAATACGAAAGTTTTTCCAATAACTGCCGTTTGGAAATGAAAAGAGTCACACAAATTTACAATTAAAACTAAGTCTTTTTAAAAAACCCTCGGGGGAACAACTAAGCGAGTCGCTTGAATCACGAAATTTCTCATCCCGGGACTGCGGCTGGAAAACTTAATGCTTGCAAAAAATACGTATAAATGATACCATTATCTCAAAAACGACCGTTTTGAATGGTAAAGAAAGAACAAATTTTCATTTGATGAATGAAAAGCTTTTAAAAAAGCACTTGGAAGAAAAATTTAGACAAGAATTGATTCGCGAAATTTTTCATCCCGGGACTGCGGAGGAAAATTATTATGTTTAAAAAATAAGTATATTAACGAAACTTTTATAACAGCGACTGCCTTTAAAGGAAGAAAGGCGACAAAATATTCATTCAATGAATTTTAAACTTTAAAAAACCGCTTAGGTAAAAACTAAACGCCACAATTGAATCACAAAATTTCTCATCCCGGTACTGCGGATGAAAAATTTTGTTTGCAAGAAATACGTATGAATACGAAAATTTTCTCAATAACTGCCGTTTGGAAGTGAAAAGAGTCACACAAATTTACAGTTAAAACTAATAGGCTTTCAAAAAAACCCTAGGGGGAACAACGAAACGAGTCGCTTGAATCACGAAATTTCTCATCCCGGGACTGCGGCTGGAAAACGTTATGCTTGCAAGAAATACGTATAAATGATACCATTTTCTAAAAAACGACCGTTTTGAATGGTAAAGAAAGAACAAATTTTCATTTGATGAATGAAAAGCTTTTAGAAAAATACTTGGAAGAAAAACTTACACGAAAATTGATTCACGAAATTTCTCATCCCGGGACTGAGAAGGAAAACTATTATGTTTAAAAAGTACGTATATTAACGAAACTTTTATAACAGCGACTGCTTTGAAAGGAAGGGAGGCCACAAAATATTCATTCAATGAATTTTAAGCTTTAAAAAACCGCTGAGGTAAAACTAAACGCCACAATTGAATCACAAAATTTCTCATCCCGGTACTGCGGATGAAAAATTTTGTTTGCAAGAAATAAGTTTGAATACGAAAATTTTCTGAATAACTGCCGTTTGGAAATGAAAAGAGTCAAACAAATTTACAATTAAAACTAACAGGCTTCCAAAAAAACCCTCGGGGGAACAACTAAACGAGTCGCTTGAATCACGAAATTTCTCATCCCGGGACTGCGGCTGGAAAACGTTATGCTTGCAAGAAATACGTATAAATGATACCATTTTCTCAAAAACGACCGTTTTGAATGGTAAAGAAAGAACAAATTTTCATTTGATGAATGAAAAGCTTTTAGAAAAATACTTGGAAGAAAAACTTACACGAAAATTGATTCACGAAATTTCTCATCCCGGGACTGCGGAGGAAAATAATTATGTTTAAAAAGTACGTATATTAACGAAACTTTAATAACAGCGACTGCTTTGAAAGGAAGGGAGGCAACCAAATATTCATTCAATGAATTTTAAGATTTAAAAAACCGCTGAGGTAAAAACTAAACGCCACAATTCAATCACAAAATTTCTCATCCCGGTACTGCGGATGAAAAATTTTATGTTTGCAAGAAATACCTTTGAATACGAAAGTTTTTCCAATAACTGCCGTTTGGAAATGAAAAGAGTAACACAAATTTACAATTAAAACTAACAGTCTTTTTAAAAAACCCTCGGGGGAACAACAAAACGAGTCGCTTGAATCACGAAATTTTTCATCCTGGGACTGCGGCTGGAAAATTTTATGCTTTCAAAAAATACGTTTAATGATACCATTTTCTCAAAAACGACCGTTTTGAATGTTAAAGAAAGAACAAATTTTCATTTGATGAATGAAAAGCTTTTAAAAAAGCACTTGGAAGAAAAATTTAGACAAGAATTGATTCGCGAAATTTTTCATCCCGGGACTGCGGAGGAAAATTATTATGTTTAAAAAATAAGTATATTAACGAAAATTTTATAACAGTGACTGCCTTTAAAGGAAGAGAGGCGACAAAATATTCATTCAATGAATTTTAAGCTTTAAAAAACCGCTGAGGTAAAAACTAAACGCCAAAATTGAATCACAAAATTTCTCATCCCGGTACTGCGGATGAAAAATTTTGTTTGCAAGAAAAACGTATGAATACGAAAATTTACCCAATAACTGCCGTTTGGAAATGAAAAGAGTCACACAAATTTACAATTAAAACTAAGTCTTTTTAAAAAACCCTCGGGGGAACAACTAAACGAGTCGCTTGAATCACGAAATTTCTCATCCCGGGACTGCGGCTGGAAAACTTAATGCTTGCAAAAAATACGTATAAATGATACCATTATCTCAAAAACGACCGTTTTGAATGGTAAAGAAAGAACAAATTTTCATTTGATGAATGAAAAGCTTTTAAAAAAGCACTTGGAAGAAAAATTTAGACAAGAATTGATTCGCGAAATTTTTCATCCCGGGACTGCGGAGGAAAATTATTATGTTTAAAAAATAAGTATATTAACGAAACTTTTATAACAGCGACTGCCTTTAAAGGAAGAAAGGCGACAAAATATTCATTCAATGAATTTTAAACTTTAAAAAACCGCTTAGGTAAAAACTAAACTCCACAATTGAATCACAAAATTTCTCATCCCGGTACTGCGGATGAAAAATTTTGTTTGCAAGAAATACGTATGAATACGAAAATTTTCTCAATAACTGCCGTTTGGAAGTGAAAAGAGTCACACAAATTTACAGTTAAAACTAATAGGCTTTCAAAAAAAACCCTAGGGGGAACAACGAAACGAGTCGCTTGAATCACGAAATTTCTCATCCCGGGACTGCGGCTGGAAAACGTTATGCTTGCAAGAAATACGTATAAATGATACCATTTTCTCAAAAACGACCGTTTTGAATGGTAAAGAAAGAACAAATTTTCATTTGATGAATGAAAAGCTTTTAGAAAAATACTTGGAAGAAAAACTTACACAAAAATTGATTCACGAAATTTCTCATCCCGGGACTGAGAAGGAAAACTATTATGTTTAAAAAGTACGTATATTAACGAAACTTTTATAACAGCGACTGCTTTGAAAGGAAGGGAGGCAACCAAATATTCATTCAATGAATTTTAAGATTTAAAAAACCGCTGAGGTAAAAACTAAACGCCACAATTCAATCACAAAATTTCTCATCCCGGTACTGCGGATGAAAAATTTTATGTTTGCAAGAAATACCTTTGAATACGAAAGTTTTCCCAATAACTGCCGTTTGGAAATGAAAAGAGTAACACAAATTTACAATTTAAACTAACAGTCTTTATAAAAAACCCTCGGGGGAACAACTAAACGAGTCGCTTGAATCACGAAATTTCTCATCCCGGGACTGCGGCGTGAAAACTTTATGCTTGCAAAAAATACGTATAAATGATACGATTTTCTCAAAAACGACCGTTTTGAATGGTATAGAAAGAACAAATTTTCATTTGATGAATGAAAAGCTTTTAAAAAACACTTCGAAGAAAAATTTAGACAAGAATTGATTCGCGAAATTTTTCATCCCGGGACTGCGGAGGAATATTATTATGTTTAAAAAATAAGTATATTAACGAAACTTTTATAACAGCGACTGCCTTTAAAGGAAGAGAGGCCACAAAATATTCATTCAATGAATTTTAAGCTTTAAAAAACCGCTGAGGTAAAACTAAACGCCACAATTGAATCACAAAATTTCTCATCCCGGTACTGCGGATGAAAAATTTTGTTTGCAAGAAATAAGTTTGAATACGAAAATTTTCTGAATAACTGCCGTTTGGAAATGAAAAGAGTCAAACAAATTTACAAATAAAACTAACAGGCTTCCAAAAAAACCCTCGGGGAAACAACTAAACGAGTCGCTTGAATCACGAAATTTCTCATCCCGGGACTGCGGCTGGAAAACGTTATGCTTGCAAGAAATACGTATAAATGATACCATTTTCTCAAAAACGACGGTTTTGAAAGGTAAAGAAAGGAACAAATTTTCATTTGATGAATGAATAGCCTTTAAAAAAGCACTTGGAAGAAAAATTTACATGAAAATTGATTCGCGAAATTACTCATCCCGGCATGCGGAGGAAAATTATAATGTTTAAAAAATACGTATATTAACGAAACTTTTATAATAGCGAGTGCTTTGAAAGGAAGAAAGGCGACCAAATATTCATTCAATGAATTTTAAGCTTTAAAAAACCGCTGTGGTAAAAACTAAACGCCACAATTGAATCACAAAATTTCTCATCCCGGTACTGCGGATGAAATGTTTGTTTGCAAGAAATACGTATGAATACGAAAATTTTCTCAATAACTGCCGTTTGGAAATGAAAAGAGTAACACAAATTTACAATTAAAACTAACAGTCTTTTTAAAAAACCCTCGGGGGAACAACTAAACGAGTCGCTTGAATCACGAAATTTCTCATCCCGGGACTGCGGCGTGAAAACTTTATGCTTGCAAAAAATACGTATAAATGATACGATTTTCTCAAAAACGACCGTTTTGAATGGTATAGAAAGAACAAATTTTAATTTGATGAATGAAAAGCTTTTAAAAAACACTTCGAAGAAAAATTTAGACAAGAATTGATTCGCGAAATTTTTCATCCCGGGACTGCGGAGGAAAATTATTATGTTTAAAAAATAAGTATATTAACGAAACTTTTATAACAGCGACTGTCTTTAAAGGAAGAGAGGCCACAAAATATTCATTCAATGAATTTTAAGCTTTAAAAAACCGCTGAGGTAAAACTAAACGCCACAATTGAATCACAAAATTTCTCATCCCGGTACTGCGAATGAAAAATTTTGTTTGCAAGAAATAAGTTTGAATACGAAAATTTTCTGAATAGCTGCCGTTTGGAAATGAAAAGAGTCAAACAAATTTACAATTAAAACTAACAGGCTTCCAAAAAACCCTCGGGGGACAACTAAACGAGTCGCTTGAATCACGAAATTTCTCATCCCGGGACTGCGGCTGGAAAACGTTATGCTTGCAAGAAATACGTATAAATGATACCATTTTCTCAAAAACGACCGTTTTGAAAGGTAAAGAAAGGAACAAATTTTCATTTGATGAATGAAGAGCCTTTAAAAAAGCACTTGGAAGAAAAACTTACACGAAAATTGATTCGCGATATTACTCATCCCGGGACTGCGGAGGAAAATTATTATGTTTAAAAAATACGTATATTAACGAAACTTTTATAATAGCGAGTGCTTTGAAAGGAAGAAAGGCGACCAAATATTCATTCAATGAATTTTAAGCTTCAAAAAAACCGCTGAGGTTAAAACTAAACGCCACATTTCAATCACAAAATTTCTCATCCCGGTACTGCGGATGAAAAATTTTGTTTGCAAGAAAAACGTATGAATACGAAAATTTTCCCAATAACTGCCGTTTGGAAATGAAAAGAGTCACACAAATTTACAATTAAAACTAACAGTCTTTTTAAAAAACCCTCGGGGGAACAACTAAACGAGGCGCTTGAATCACGAAATTTCTCATCCCGGGACTGCGGCTGGAAAACGTTATGCTTGCAAGAAATACGTATAAATGATACCATTTTCTCAAAAACGTGCGTTTTGAATGGTAAAGAAAGACCAAATTTTCATTTGATGAATGAAAAGCTTTTAAAAAAGCACTTGGAAGAAAAATTTAGACAAGAATTGATTCGCGAAATTTTTAATCCCGGGACTGCGGAGGAAAATTAATATGTTTAAAAAATAAGTATATTAACGAAACTTTTATAACAGCGACTGCCTTTAAAGGAAGAGAGGCGACAAAATATTCATTCAATGAATTTTAAACTTTAAAAAACCGCTGAGGTAAAAACTAAACGCCACAATTGAATCACAAAATTTCTCATCCCGGTAATGCGGATGAAAAATTTTTTTTGCAAGAAAAACGTATGAATACGAAAATTTTCTCAATAACTGCCGTTGGGAAATGAAAAGAGTCACACAAATTTACAGTTAAAACTAATAGGCTTTCAAAAAAACCTTCGGGGGAACAACGAAACGAGTCGCTTGAATCAAGAAATTTCTAATCCCGGGACTGCGGCTGGAAAATATTATGCTTGCAAGAAATACGTATAAATGATACCATTTTCTCAAAAACGTGCGTTTTGAATAGTAAAGAAAGACAAAATTTTCATTTGATGAATGAAAAGCTTTTAAAAAAGCACTTGGAAGAAAAACACGAAAATTGATTCGCGATATTTTTCATCCCGAGTCTGCGGAGGAAAATTATTATATTTAAAAAAAAAGTATTTAAACGAAACTTTCATATCAGCGACTGCCCTTAAAGGAAGAGAGGCGACCAAATATCCATTCAATGAATTTTAAGCTTTAAAAAACCGCTGTGGTAAAAACTAAACGCCACAATTGAATCACAAAATTTCTCATCCCGGTACTGCGGATGAAAATTTTGTTTGCAAGAAATACGTATGAATACGAAAATTTTCCCAATAACTGCCGTTTGGAAGTGAAAAGTGTCACACAAATTTACAGTTAAAACTAATAGGCTTTCAAAAAAACCCTCGGGGGAACAACGAAACGAGTCGCTTGAATCACGAAATTTCTCATCCCGGGACTGCGGCTGGAAAACGTTATGCTTGAAAGAAATACGTATAAATGATACCATTTTCTCAAAAACGACCGTTTTGAATGGTAAAGAAAGAACAAATTTTCATTTGATGAATAAAAAGCTTTTAGAAAAATACTTGGAAGAAAAACTTACACGAAAATTGATTCACGAAATTTCTCATCCCGGGACTGCGGAGGAAAATTATTATGTTTAAAAAGTACGTATATTAACGAAACTTTTATAACAGCGACTGCTTTGAAAGGAAGGGAGGCGACCAAATATTCATTCAATGAATTTTAAGATTTAAAAAACCGCTGAGGTAAAAACTAAACGCCACAATTCAATCACAAAATTTCTCATCCCGGTACTGCGGATGAAAAATTTTGTTTGCAAGAAAAACGTATGAATACGAAAATTTTCCCAATAACTGCCGTTTGTAAATGAAAAGAGTCACACAAATTTACAATTAAAACTAACAGGCTTTTTAAAAAACCCTCGGGGGAACAACTAAACGAGTCGCTTGAATCACGAAATTTCTCATCCCGGGACTGCGGCTGGAAAACCTAATGCTTGCAAAAAATACGTATAAAGGATACCATTATCTCAAAAACGGCCGTTTTGAATGGTAAAGAAAGAACAAATTTTCATTTGATGAATGAAAAGCTTTTAAAAAAGCACTTGGAAGAAAAATTTAGACAAGAATTGATTCGCGAAATTTTTAATCCCGGGACTGCGGAGGAAAATTATTATGTTTAAAAAATACGTATATTAACGAAACTTTTATAATAGCGAGTGCTTTGGAAGGAAGAAAGGCGACCAAATATTAATTCAATGAATTTTAAGCTTCAAAAAAACCGCTGAGTTTAAAACTAAACGCCACAATTCAATCACAAAATTTCTCATCCCGGTACTGCGGATGAAAAATTTTATGTTTGATAGAAATACTTTTGAATACGAAAGTTTTCCCAATAACTGCCGTTTGGAAATGAAAAGAGTAACACAAATTTACAATTAAAACTAACAGTCTTTTTAAAAAACCCTCGGGGGAACAACAAAACGAGTCGCTTGAATCACGAAATTTCTCATCCTGGGACTGCGGCTGGAAAACTTTATGCTTTCAAAAAATACGTATAAATGATACCATTTTCTCAAAAACGTGCGTTTTGAATGGTAAAGAAAGACCAAATTTTCATTTGATGAATGAAAAGCTTTTAAAAAAGCACTTGGAAGAAAAACACGAAAATTTATTCGCGATATTTTTCATCCCGAGACTGCGGAGGAAAATTATTGTTTAAAAAATAAGTATATAAACGAAACTTTCATATCAGCGACTGCCCTTAAAGGGAGAGAGGCGACCAAATATTCATTCAATGAATTTTAAGCTTTAAAAAACCGCTGAGGTAAAAACTAAACGCCACAATTGAATCACAAAATTTCCCATCCCGGTACTGCGGATGAAAATTTTCTTTGCAAGAAATACGTATGAATACGAAAATTTTCTCAATAACTGCCGTTTATAAGTGAAAAGAGTCAGACAAATTTACAGTTAAAACTAATAGGCTTTCAAAAAAACCCTCGGGGGAACAACGAAACGAGTCGCTTGAATCAAGAAATTTCTCATCCCGGGACTGCGGCTGGAAAACGTTATGCTTGAAAGAAATACGTATAAATGATACCATTATCTCAAAAACGACCGTTTTGAACGGTAAAGAAAGAACAAATTTTCATTTGATGAATGAAAAGCTTTTAAAAAAGCACTTGGAAGAAAAATTTAGACAAGAATTGATTCGCGAAATTTTTAATCCCGGGACTGCGGAGGAAAATTATTATGTTTAAAAATACGTATATTAACGAAACTTTTATAATAGCGAGTGCTTTGAAAGGAAGAAAGGCGATCAAATATTCATTCAATGAATTTTAAGCTTCGAAAAAACCGCTGAGGTTAAAACTAAACGCCACAATTCAATCACAAAATTTCTCATCCCGGTACTGCGGATGAAAAATTTTTTTTGCAAGAAAAACGTATGAATACGAAAATTTTCCCAATAACTGCCGTTGGGAAATGAAAAGAGTCACACAAATTTACAGTTAAAACTAATAGGCTTTCAAAAAAACCTTCGGGGGAACAACGAAACGAGTCGCTTGAATCAAGAAATTTCTAATCCCGGGACTGCGGCTGGAAAATATTATGCTTGCAAGAAATACGTATAAATGATACCATTTTCTCAAAAACGTGCGTTTTGAATAGTAAAGAAAGACAAAATTTTCATTTGATGAATGAAAAGCTTTTAAAAAAGCACTTGGAAGAAAAACACGAAAATATGATTCGCGATATTTTTCATCCCGAGTCTGCGGAGGAAAATTATTATATTTAAAAAAAAAGTATATAAACGAAACTTTCATATCAGCGACTGCCCTTAAAGGAAGAGAGGCGACCAAATATCCATTCAATGAATTTTAAGCTTTAAAAAACCGCTGTGGTAAAAACTAAACGCCACAATTGAATCCCAAAATTTCTCATCCCGGTACTGCGGATGAAAATTTTGTTTGCAAGAAATACGTATGAATACGAAAATTTTCTCAATAACTGCCGTTTGGAAGTGAATAGTGTCACACAAATTTACAGTTAAAACTAATAGGCTTTCAAAAAAACCCTCGGGGGAACAACGAAACGAGTCGCTTGAATCACGAAATTTCTCATCCCGGGACTGCGGCTGGAAAACGTTATGCTTGAAAGAAATACGTATAAATGATACCATTTTCTCAAAAACGACCGTTTTGAATGGTAAAGAAAGAACAAATTTTCATTTGATGAATGAAAAGCTTTAAGAAAAATACTTGGAAGAAAAACTTACACGAAAATTGATTCACGAAATTTCTTATCCCGGGACTGCGGAGGAAAATTATTATGTTTAAAAAGTACGTATATTACCGAAACTTTTATAACAGCGACTGCTTTGAAAGGAAGGGAGGCGACCAAATATTCATTCAATGAATTTTAAGATTTAAAAAACCGCTGAGGTAAAAACTAAACGCCACAATTCAATCAAAAAATTTCTCATCCCGGTACTGCGGATGAAAAATTTTGTTTGCAAGAAAAACGTATGAATACGAAAATTTTCCCAATAACTGCCGTTTGGAAATGAAAAGAGTCACACAAATTTACAATTAAAACTAACAGGCTTTTTAAAAAACCCTCGGGGGAACAACTAAACGAGTCGCTTGAATCACGAAATTTCTCATCCCGGGACTGCGGCTGGAAAACCTAATGCTTGCAAAAAATACGTATAAAGGATACCATTATCTCAAAAACGACCGTTTTGAATGGTAAAGAAGGAACAAATTTTCATTTGATGAATGAAAAGCTTTTAAAAAAGCACTTGGAAGAAAAATTTAGACAAGAATTGATTCGCGAAATTTTTAATCCCGGGACTGCGGAGGAAAATTATTATGTTTAAAAATACGTATATTAACGAAACTTTTATAATAGCGAGTGCTTTGAAAGGAAGAAAGGCGACCAAATATTCATTCAATGAATTTTAAGCTTCGAAAAAACCGCTGAGTTTAAAACTAAACGCCACAATTCAATCACAAAAATTCTCATCCCGGTACTGCGGATGAAAAATTTTATGTTTGATAGAAATACTTTTGAATACGAAAGTTTTCCCAATAACTGCCGTTTGGAAATGAAAAGAGTAACACAAATTTACAACTAAAACTAACAGTCTTTTTAAAAAACCCTCGGGGGAACAACAAAACGAGTCGCTTGAATCACGAAATTTCTCATCCTGGGACTGCGGCTGGAAAACTTTATGCTTTCAAAAAATACGTATAAATGACACCATTTTCTCAAAAACGTGCGTTTTGAATGGTAAAGAAAGACCAAATTTTCATTTGATGAATGAAAAGCTTTTAAAAAAGCACTTGGAAGAAAAACACGAAAATTGATTCGCGATATTTTTCATCCCGAGACTGCGGAGGAAAATTATTATGTTTAAAAAATAAGTATATAAACGAAACTTTCATATCAGCGACTGCCCTTAAAGGAAGAGAGGCGACCAAATATTCATTCAAAGAATTTTAAGCTTTAAAAAACCGCTGAGGTAAAAACTAATCGCCACAATTGAATCACAAAATTTCCCATCCCGGTACTGCGGATGAAAATTTTCTTTGCAAGAAATACGTATGAATACGAAAATTTTCTCAATAACTGCCGTTTATAAGTGAAAAGAGTCACACAAATTTACAGTTCAAACTAATAGGCTTTCAAAAAAACCCTCGGGGGAACAACGAAACGAGTCGCTTGAATCACGAAATTTCTCATCCCGGGACTGCGGCTGAAAAACGTTATGCTTGCAAGAAATACGTATAAATGATACTATTTTCTCAAAAACGACCGTTTTGAATGGTAAAGAAAGAACAAATTTTCATTTGATGAATGAAAAGCTTTTAGAAAAATACTTGGAAGAAAAACTTACACGAAAATTGATTCACGATATTTCTCATCCCGGGACTGCGGAGGAAAATTATAATGTTTAAAAAGTACGTATATTAACGAAACTTTTATAACAGCGACTGCTTTGAAAGGAAGGGAGGCAACCAAATATTCATTCAATGAATTTTAAGATTTAAAAAACCGCTGAGGTAAAAACTAAACGCCACAATTCAATCACAAAATTTCTCATCCCGGTACTGCGGATGAAAAATTTTATGTTTGCAAGAAATACCTTTGAATACGAAAGTTTTCCCAATAATTGCCGTCTGGAAATGAAAAGAGTAACACAAATTTACAATTAAAACTAACAGTCTTTATAAAAAACCCTCGGGGGAACAACTAAACGAGTCGCTTGAATCACGAAATTTCTCATCCCGGGACTGCGGCTGGAAAACTTTATGCTTGCAAAAAATACGTATAAATGATACCATTTTCTCAAAAACGACCGTTTTGAATGGTATAGAAAGAACAAATTTTCATTTAATGAATGAAAAGCTTTTACAAAAGCACTTCGAAGAAAAATTTAGACAAGAATTGATTCGCGAAATTTTTCAACCCGGGACTGCGGAGGAAAATTATTGTTTAAAAAATAAGTGTATTAACGAAACTTTTATAACAGCGATTGCCTTTAAAGGAAGAGAGGCCACAAAATATTCATTCAATGAATTTTAAGCTTTAAAAAACCGCTGAGGTAAAACTAAACGCCACAATTCAATCACAAAATTTCTCATCCCGGTACTGCGGATGAAAAATTTTGTTTGCAAGAAAAACGTATGAATACGAAAATTTTCCCAATAACTGCCGTTTGGAAATGAAAAGAGTCACACAAATTTACAATTAAAACTAACAGGCTTTTTAAAAAACCCTCGGGGGAACAACTAAACGAGTCGCTTGAATCACGAAATTTCTCATCCCGGGACTGCGGCTGGAAAACCTAATGCTTGCAAAAAATAAGTATAAAGGATACCATTATCTCAAAAACGACCGTTTTGAATGGTAAAGAAAGAACAAATTTTCATTTGATGAATGAAAAGCTTTTAAAAAAGCACTTGGAAGTAAAATTTAGACAAGAATTGATTCGCGAAATTTTTAATCCCGGGACTGCGGAGGAAAATTATTATGTTTAAAAAATACGTATATTAACGAAACTTTTATAATAGCGAGTGCTTTGAAAGGAAGAAAGGCGACCAAATATTCATTCAATGAATTTTAAGCTTCAAAAAAACCGCTGAGTTTAAAACTAAACGCCACAATTCAATCACAAAATTTCTCATCCCGGTACTGCGGATGAAAAATTTTATGTTTGATAGAAATACTTTTGAATACGAAAGTTTTACCAATAACTGCCGTTTGGAAATGAAAAGAGTAACACAAATTTACAATTAAAACTAACAGTCTTTTTAAAAAACCCTCGGGGGAACAACAAAACGAGTCGCTTGAATCACGAAATTTCTCATCCTGGGACTGCGGCTGGAAAACTTTATGCTTTCAAAAAATACGTATAAATGATACCATTTTCTCAAAAACGTGCGTTTTGAATGGTAAAGAAAGACCAAATTTTCATTTGATGAATGAAAAGCTTTTAAAAAAGCACTTGGAAGAAAAACACGAAAATTGATTCGCGATATTTTTCATCCCGAGACTGCGGAGGAAAATTATTATGTTTAAAAAATAAGTATATAAACGAAACTTTCATATCAGCGACTGCTTTGAAAGGAAGGGAGGCAACCAAATATTCATTCAATGAATTTTAAGATTTAAAAAACCGCTGAGGTAAAAACTAAACGCCACAATTCAATCACAAAATTTCTCATCCCGGTACTGCGGATGAAAAATTTTTTTTGCAAGAAAAACGTATGAATACGAAAATTTTCCCAATAACTGCCGTTGGGAAATGAAAAGAGTCACACAAATTTACAGTTAAAACTAATAGGCTTTCAAAAAAACCTTCGGGGGAACAACGAAACGAGTCGCTTGAATCAAGAAATTTCTAATCCCGGGACTGCGGCTGGAAAATATTATGCTTGCAAGAAATACGTATAAATGATACCATTTTCTCAAAAACGTGCGTTTTGAATAGTAAAGAAAGACAAAATTTTCATTTGATGAATGAAAAGCTTTTAAAAAAGCACTTGGAAGAAAAACACGAAAATATGATTCGCGATATTTTTCATCCCGAGTCTGCGGAGGAAAATTATTATATTTAAAAAAAAAGTATATAAACGAAACTTTCATATCAGCGACTGCCCTTAAAGGAAGAGAGGCGACCAAATATCCATTCAATGAATTTTAAGCTTTAAAAAACCGCTGTGGTAAAAACTAAACGCCACAATTGAATCCCAAAATTTCTCATCCCGGTACTGCGGATGAAAATTTTGTTTGCAAGAAATACGTATGAATACGAAAATTTTCTCAATAACTGCCGTTTGGAAGTGAATAGTGTCACACAAATTTACAGTTAAAACTAATAGGCTTTCAAAAAAACCCTCGGGGGAACAACGAAACGAGTCGCTTGAATCACGAAATTTCTCATCCCGGGACTGCGGCTGGAAAACGTTATGCTTGAAAGAAATACGTATAAATGATACCATTTTCTCAAAAACGACCGTTTTGAATGGTAAAGAAAGAACAAATTTTCATTTGATGAATGAAAAGCTTTAAGAAAAATACTTGGAAGAAAAACTTACACGAAAATTGATTCACGAAATTTCTTATCCCGGGACTGCGGAGGAAAATTATTATGTTTAAAAAGTACGTATATTACCGAAACTTTTATAACAGCGACTGCTTTGAAAGGAAGGGAGGCGACCAAATATTCATTCAATGAATTTTAAGATTTAAAAAACCGCTGAGGTAAAAACTAAACGCCACAATTCAATCAAAAAATTTCTCATCCCGGTACTGCGGATGAAAAATTTTGTTTGCAAGAAAAACGTATGAATACGAAAATTTTCCCAATAACTGCCGTTTGGAAATGAAAAGAGTCACACAAATTTACAATTAAAACTAACAGGCTTTTTAAAAAACCCTCGGGGGAACAACTAAACGAGTCGCTTGAATCACGAAATTTCTCATCCCGGGACTGCGGCTGGAAAACCTAATGCTTGCAAAAAATACGTATAAAGGATACCATTATCTCAAAAACGACCGTTTTGAATGGTAAAGAAGGAACAAATTTTCATTTGATGAATGAAAAGCTTTTAAAAAAGCACTTGGAAGAAAAATTTAGACAAGAATTGATTCGCGAAATTTTTAATCCCGGGACTGCGGAGGAAAATTATTATGTTTAAAAATACGTATATTAACGAAACTTTTATAATAGCGAGTGCTTTGAAAGGAAGAAAGGCGACCAAATATTCATTCAATGAATTTTAAGCTTCGAAAAAACCGCTGAGTTTAAAACTAAACGCCACAATTCAATCACAAAAATTCTCATCCCGGTACTGCGGATGAAAAATTTTATGTTTGATAGAAATACTTTTGAATACGAAAGTTTTCCCAATAACTGCCGTTTGGAAATGAAAAGAGTAACACAAATTTACAACTAAAACTAACAGTCTTTTTAAAAAACCCTCGGGGGAACAACAAAACGAGTCGCTTGAATCACGAAATTTCTCATCCTGGGACTGCGGCTGGAAAACTTTATGCTTTCAAAAAATACGTATAAATGACACCATTTTCTCAAAAACGTGCGTTTTGAATGGTAAAGAAAGACCAAATTTTCATTTGATGAATGAAAAGCTTTTAAAAAAGCACTTGGAAGAAAAACACGAAAATTGATTCGCGATATTTTTCATCCCGAGACTGCGGAGGAAAATTATTATGTTTAAAAAATAAGTATATAAACGAAACTTTCATATCAGCGACTGCCCTTAAAGGAAGAGAGGCGACCAAATATTCATTCAAAGAATTTTAAGCTTTAAAAAACCGCTGAGGTAAAAACTAATCGCCACAATTGAATCACAAAATTTCCCATCCCGGTACTGCGGATGAAAATTTTCTTTGCAAGAAATACGTATGAATACGAAAATTTTCTCAATAACTGCCGTTTATAAGTGAAAAGAGTCACACAAATTTACAGTTCAAACTAATAGGCTTTCAAAAAAACCCTCGGGGGAACAACGAAACGAGTCGCTTGAATCACGAAATTTCTCATCCCGGGACTGCGGCTGAAAAACGTTATGCTTGCAAGAAATACGTATAAATGATACTATTTTCTCAAAAACGACCGTTTTGAATGGTAAAGAAAGAACAAATTTTCATTTGATGAATGAAAAGCTTTTAGAAAAATACTTGGAAGAAAAACTTACACGAAAATTGATTCACGATATTTCTCATCCCGGGACTGCGGAGGAAAATTATAATGTTTAAAAAGTACGTATATTAACGAAACTTTTATAACAGCGACTGCTTTGAAAGGAAGGGAGGCAACCAAATATTCATTCAATGAATTTTAAGATTTAAAAAACCGCTGAGGTAAAAACTAAACGCCACAATTCAATCACAAAATTTCTCATCCCGGTACTGCGGATGAAAAATTTTATGTTTGCAAGAAATACCTTTGAATACGAAAGTTTTCCCAATAATTGCCGTCTGGAAATGAAAAGAGTAACACAAATTTACAATTAAAACTAACAGTCTTTATAAAAAACCCTCGGGGGAACAACTAAACGAGTCGCTTGAATCACGAAATTTCTCATCCCGGGACTGCGGCTGGAAAACTTTATGCTTGCAAAAAATACGTATAAATGATACCATTTTCTCAAAAACGACCGTTTTGAATGGTATAGAAAGAACAAATTTTCATTTAATGAATGAAAAGCTTTTACAAAAGCACTTCGAAGAAAAATTTAGACAAGAATTGATTCGCGAAATTTTTCAACCCGGGACTGCGGAGGAAAATTATTGTTTAAAAAATAAGTGTATTAACGAAACTTTTATAACAGCGATTGCCTTTAAAGGAAGAGAGGCCACAAAATATTCATTCAATGAATTTTAAGCTTTAAAAAACCGCTGAGGTAAAACTAAACGCCACAATTCAATCACAAAATTTCTCATCCCGGTACTGCGGATGAAAAATTTTGTTTGCAAGAAAAACGTATGAATACGAAAATTTTCCCAATAACTGCCGTTTGGAAATGAAAAGAGTCACACAAATTTACAATTAAAACTAACAGGCTTTTTAAAAAACCCTCGGGGGAACAACTAAACGAGTCGCTTGAATCACGAAATTTCTCATCCCGGGACTGCGGCTGGAAAACCTAATGCTTGCAAAAAATAAGTATAAAGGATACCATTATCTCAAAAACGACCGTTTTGAATGGTAAAGAAAGAACAAATTTTCATTTGATGAATGAAAAGCTTTTAAAAAAGCACTTGGAAGTAAAATTTAGACAAGAATTGATTCGCGAAATTTTTAATCCCGGGACTGCGGAGGAAAATTATTATGTTTAAAAAATACGTATATTAACGAAACTTTTATAATAGCGAGTGCTTTGAAAGGAAGAAAGGCGACCAAATATTCATTCAATGAATTTTAAGCTTCAAAAAAACCGCTGAGTTTAAAACTAAACGCCACAATTCAATCACAAAATTTCTCATCCCGGTACTGCGGATGAAAAATTTTATGTTTGATAGAAATACTTTTGAATACGAAAGTTTTACCAATAACTGCCGTTTGGAAATGAAAAGAGTAACACAAATTTACAATTAAAACTAACAGTCTTTTTAAAAAACCCTCGGGGGAACAACAAAACGAGTCGCTTGAATCACGAAATTTCTCATCCTGGGACTGCGGCTGGAAAACTTTATGCTTTCAAAAAATACGTATAAATGATACCATTTTCTCAAAAACGTGCGTTTTGAATGGTAAAGAAAGACCAAATTTTCATTTGATGAATGAAAAGCTTTTAAAAAAGCACTTGGAAGAAAAACACGAAAATTGATTCGCGATATTTTTCATCCCGAGACTGCGGAGGAAAATTATTATGTTTAAAAAATAAGTATATAAACGAAACTTTCATATCAGCGACTGCCCTTAAAGGGAGAGTGGCGACCAAATATTCATTCAATGAATTTTAAGCTTTAAAAAACCGCTGAGGTAAAAACTAAACGCCACAATTGAATCACAAAATTTCCCATCCCGGTACTGCGGATGAAAATTTTCTTTGCAAGAAATACGTATGAATACGAAAATTTTCTCAATAACTGCCGTTTATAAGTGAAAAGAGTCACACAAATTTACAGTTAAAACTAATAGGCTTTCAAAAAAACCCTCGGGGGAACAACGAAACGTGTCGCTTGAATCAAGAAATTTCTCATCCCGGGACTGCGGCTGGAAAACGTTATGCTTGCAAGAAATACGTATAAATGATACCATTATCTCAAAAACGACCGTTTTGAATGGTAAAGAAAGAACAAATTTTCATTTGATGAATGAAAAGCTTTTAAAAAAGCACTTGGAAGAAAAATTTAGACAAGAATTGATTCGCGAAATTTTTAATCCCGGGACTGCGGAGGAAAATTATTATGTTTAAAAATACGTATATTAACGAAACTTTTATAATAGCGAGTGCTTTGAAAGGAAGAAAGGCGACCAAATATTCATTCAATGAATTTTAAGCTTCGAAAAAACCGCTGAGTTTAAAACTAAACGCCACAATTCAATCACAAAAATTCTCATCCCGGTACTGCGGATGAAAAATTTTATGTTTGATAGAAATACTTTTGAATACGAAAGTTTTCCCAATAACTGCCGTTTGGAAATGAAAAGAGTAACACAAATTTACAACTAAAACTAACAGTCTTTTTAAAAAACCCTCGGGGGAACAACAAAACGAGTCGCTTGAATCACGAAATTTCTCATCCTGGGACTGCGGCTGGAAAACTTTATGCTTTCAAAAAATACGTATAAATGACACCATTTTCTCAAAAACGTTAGTTTTGAATGGTAAATAAAGACCAAATTTTCATTTGATGAATGAAAAGCTTTTAAAAAAGCACTTGGAAGAAAAACACGAAAATTGATTCGCGATATTTTTCATCCCGAGACTGCGGAGGAAAATTATTATGTTTAAAAAATAAGTATATAAACGAAACTTTCATATCAGCGACTGCCCTTAAAGGAAGAGAGGCGACCAAATATTCATTCAAAGAATTTTAAGCTTTAAAAAACCGCTGAGGTAAAAACTAATCGCCACAATTGAATCACAAAATTTCCCATCCCGGTACTGCGGATGAAAATTTTCTTTGCAAGAAATACGTATGAATACGAAAATTTTCTCAATAACTGCCGTTTATAAGTGAAAAGAGTCACACAAATTTACAGTTCAAACTAATAGGCTTTCAAAAAAACCCTCGGGGGAACAACGAAACGAGTCGCTTGAATCACGAAATTTCTCATCCCGGGACTGCGGCTGAAAAACATTATGCTTGCAAGAAATACGTATAAATGATACTATTTTCTCAAAAACGACCGTTTTGAATGGTAAAGAAAGAACAAATTTTCATTTGATGAATGAAAAGCTTTTAGAAAAATACTTGGAAGAAAAACTTACACGAAAATTGATTCACGATATTTCTCATCCCGGGACTGCGGAGGAAAATTATAATGTTTAAAAAGTACGTATATTAACGAAACTTTTATAACAGCGACTGCTTTGAAAGGAAGGGAGGCAACCAAATATTCATTCAATGAATTTTAAGATTTAAAAAACCGCTTAGGTAAAAACTAAACGCCACAATTCAATCACAAAATTTCTCATCCCGGTACTGCGGATGAAAAATTTTATGTTTGCAAGAAATACCTTTGAATACGAAAGTTTTCCCAATAATTGCCGTCTGGAAATGAAAAGAGTAACACAAATTTACAATTAAAACTAACAGTCTTTATAAAAAACCCTCGGGGGAACAACTAAACGAGTCGCTTGAATCACGAAATTTCTCATCCCGGGACTGCGGCTGGAAAACTTTATGCTTGCAAAAAATACGTATAAATGATACCATTTTCTCAAAAACGACCGTTTTGAATGGTATAGAAAGAACAAATTTTCATTTAATGAATGAAAAGCTTTTACAAAAGCACTTCGAAGAAAAATTTAGACAAGAATTGATTCGCGAAATTTTTCAACCCGGGACTGCGGAGGAAAATTATTGTTTAAAAAATAAGTGTATTAACGAAACTTTTATAACAGCGATTGCCTTTAAAGGAAGAGAGGCCACAAAATATTCATTCAATGAATTTTAAGCTTTAAAAAACCGCTGAGGTAAAACTAAACGCCACAATTCAATCACAAAATTTCTCATCCCGGTACTGCGGATGAAAAATTTTGTTTGCAAGAAATAAGTTTGAATACGAAAATTTTCTGAATAACTCCCGTTTGGAAATGAAAAGAGTCAAACAAATTTACAATTAAAACTAACAGGCTTCCAAAAAAACCCTCGGGGGAAACCTAAACGAGTCGCTTGAATCACGAAATTTCTCATCCCGGGACTGCGGCTGGAAAACGTTATGCTTGCAAGAAATACGTATAAATGATACCATTTTCTCAAAAACGACCGTTTTGAAAGGTAAAGAAAGGAACAAATTTTCATTTGATGAATGAAAAGCTTTTAAAAAAGCACTTGGAAGAAAAACTTACACGAAAATTGATTCGCGAAATTACTCATCCCGGGACTGCGGAGGAAAATTATTATGTTTAAAAAATAAGTATATTAACGAAACTTTTATAATAGCGACTGCCTTTAAAGGAAGAGAGGCGACAAAATATTCATTCAATGAATTTTAAGCTTTAAAAAACCGCTGAGGTAAAAACTAAACGCCACAATTGAATCACAAAATTTCTCATCCCGGTACTGCGGATGAAAAATTTTGTTTGCAAGAAAAACGTATGAATACGAAAATTTTCCCAATAACTGCCGTTTGGAAATGAAAAGAGTCACACAAATTTACAATTAAAACTAAGTCTTTTTAAAAAACCCTCGGGGGAACAACTAAACGAGTCGCTTGAATCACGAAATTTCTCATCCCGGGACTGCGGCTGGAAAACTTAATGCTTCCAAAAAATACGTATAAAGGATACCATTATCTCAAAAACGACCGTTTTGAATGGTAAAGAAAGAACAAATTTTCATTTGATGAATGAAAAGCTTTTAAAAAAGCACTTGGAAGAAAAATTTAGACAAGAATTGATTCGCGAAATTTTTAATCCCGGGACTGCGGAGGAAAATTATTATGTTTAAAAAATAAGTATATTAACGAAACTTTTATAACAGCGACTGCCTTTAAAAGAAGAGAGGCGACATATATTCATTCAATGAATTTTAAACTTTAAAAAACCGCTGAGGTAAAAACTAAACGCCACAATTGAATCACAAAATTTCTCATCCCGGTACTGCGGATGAAAAATTTTGTTTGAAAGAAAAACATATGAATACGAAAATTTTCCCAATAACTGCCGTTGGGAAATGAAAAGAGACACACAAATTTACAGTTAAAACTAATAGGCTTTCAAAAAAACCTTCGGGGGAACAACGAAACGAGTCGCTTGAATCAAGAAATTTCTCATCCCGGGACTGCGGCTGGAAAATATTATGCTTGCAAGAAATACGTATAAATGATACCATTTTCTCAAAAACGTGCGTTTTGAATGGTAAAGAAAGACCAAATTTTCATTTGATGAATGAAAAGCTTTTAACAAAGCACTTGGAAGAAAAATTTAGACAAGAATTGATTCGCGAAATTTTTAATCCCGGGACTGCGGAGGAAAATTATTATGTTTAAAAAATACGTATATTAACGAAACTTTTATAATAGCGAGTGCTTTGAAAGGAAGAAAGGCGACCAAATATTCATTCAATGAATTTTAAGCTTCAAAAAACCGCTGAGGTTAAAACTAAACGCCACAATTCAATCACAAAATTTCTCATCCCGGTACTTTGGATGAAAAATTTTATGTTTGATAGAAATACTTTTGAATACGAAAGTTTTCCCAATAACTGCCGTTTGGAAATGAAGAGAGTAACACAAATTTACAATTAAAACTAACAGTCTTTTTAAAAAACCCTCGGGGGAACAACAAAACGAGTCGCTTGAATCACGAAATTTCTCATCCTAGGACTGCGGCTGGAAAACTTTATGCTTTCAAAAAATACGAATAAATGATACCATTTTCTCAAAAACGACCGTTTTGAAAGGTAAAGAAAGGAACAAATTTTCATTTGATGAATGACGAGCCTTTTAAAAAGCACTTGGAAAAAAAACCTACACGAAAATTGATTCGCGATATTACTCATCCCGGGACTGCGGAGGAAAATTATTATGTTTAAAAAATACGTATATTAACGAAACTTTTATAAAAGCGAGTGCTTTGAAAGGAAGAAAGGCAACCAAATATTCATTCAATGAATTTTAAGCTTTAAAAAACCGCTGAGGTAAAACTAAACGCCACAAATGAATCACAAAATTTCTCATCCCGGTACTGCGGATGAAAAATTTTATGTTTGATAGAAATACTTTTGAATACGAAAGTTTTCCCTATAACTGCCGTTTGGAAATGAAAAGTGTAACACAAATTTACAATTAAAACTAACAGTCTTTTTAAAAAACCCTCGGGGGAACAACTAAACGAGTCGCTTGAATCACGAAATTTCTCATCCCGTGACTGCGGTTGGAAAACTTTATGCTTTCAAAAAATACGTTTAATGATACCATTTTCTCAAAAACGACCGTTTTGAATGGTAAAGAAAAAACAAATTTTCATTTGATGAATGAAAAGCTTTTAAAAAAGCACTTGGAAGAAAAATTTAGACAAGAATTGATTCGCGAAATTTTTCGTCCCGGGACTGCGGAGGAAAATTATTATGTTTAAAAAATAAGTATATTAACGAAACTTTTATAACAGCGACTGCCTTTAAAGGAAGAGAGGCGACAAAATATTCATTCAATGAATTTTAAGCTTTAAAAAACCGCTGAGGTAAAAACTAAACGCCACAATTGAATCACAAAATTTCTCATCCCGGTACTGCGGATGAAAAATTTTGTTTGCAAGAAAAACGTATAAATACGAAAATTTTCCCAATAACTGCCGTTTGGAAATGAAAAGAGTCACACAAATTTACAATTAAAACTAACAGTCTTTTTAAAAAACCCTCGGGGGAACAACTAAACGAGTCGCTTGAATCACGAAATTTCTCATCCCGGGACTGCGGCTGGAAAACTTAATGCTTGCAAAAAATACGTATAAATGATACCATTATCTCAAAAACGACCGTTTTGAATGGTAAAGAAAGAACAAATTTTTATTTGATGAATGAAAAGCTTTTAAAAAAGCACTTGGAAGAAAAATTTAGACAAGAATTGATTCGCGAAATTTTTAATCCCGGGACTGCGGAGGAAAATTATTATGTTTAAAAAATAAGTATATTAACGAAACTTTTATAACAGCGACTGCCTTTAAAGGAAGAGAGGCGACAAAATATTCATTCAATGAATTTTAAACTTTAAAAAACCGCTGAGGTAAAAACTAAACGCCACAATTGAATCACAAAATTTCTCATCCCGGTACTGCGGATGAAAAATTTTGTTTGCAAGAAAAATGTATGAATACGAAAATTTTCCCAATAACTGCCGTTGGGAAATGAAAAGAGTCACACAAATTTACAGTTAAAACTAATAGGCTTTCAAAAAAACCTTCGGGGGAACAACGAAACGAGTCGCTTGAATCAAGAAATTTCTGATCCCGGGACTGCGGCTGGAAAATATTATGCTTGCAAGAAATACGTATAAATGATACCATTTTCTCAAAAACGTGCGTTTTGAATGGTAAAGAAAGACCAAATTTTCATTTGATGAATGAAAAGCTTTTAAAAAAGCACTTGGAAGAAAAACACGAAAATTGATTCGCGATATTTTTCATCCCGAGACTGCGGAGGAAAATTATTATGTTTAAAAAATAAGTATATAAACGAAACTTTCATATCAGCGACTGCCCTTAAAGGAAGAGAGGCGACCAAATATCCATTCAATGAATTTTAAGCTTTAAAAAAACCGCTGAGGTAAAAACTAAACGCCACAATTGAATCACAAAATTTCTCATCCCAGTACTGCGGATGAAAATTTTGTTTGCAAGAAATACGTATGAATACGAAAATTTTCTCAATAACTGCCGTTTGGAAGTGAAAAGGGTCACACAAATTTACAGTTAAAACTAATAGGCTTTCAATAAAACCCTCGGGGGAACAACGAAACGAGTCGCTTGAATCAAGAAATTTCTCATCCCGGGACTGCGGCTGGAAAACGTTATGCTTGCAAGAAATACGTATAAATGATACCATTATCTCAAAAACGACCGTTTTGAATGGTAAAGAAAGAACAAATTTTCATTTGATGAATGAAAAGCTTTTAAAAAAGCACTTGGAAGAAAAATTTAGACAAGAATTGATTCGCGAAATTTTTAATCCCGGGACTGCGGAGGAAAATTATTATGTTTAAAAATACGTATATTAACGAAACTTTTATAATAGCGAGTGCTTTGAAAGGAAGAAAGGCGACCAAATATTCATTCAATGAATTTTAAGCTTCGAAAAAACCGCTGAGGTTAAAACTAAACGCCACAATTCAATCACAAAATTTCTCATCCCGGTACTGCGGATGAAAAATTTTATGTTTGATAGAAATACTTTTGAATACGAAAGTTTTCCCAATAACTGCCGTTTGGAAATGAAAAGAGTAACACAAATTTACAATTAAAACTAACAGGCTTCCAAAAAACCCTCGGGGGAACAACTAAACGAGTCGCTTGAATCACGAAATTTCTCATCCCGGGACTGCGGCTGGAAAACGTTATGCTTGCAAGAAATACGTATAAATGATACCATTTTCTCAAAAACGACCGTTTTGAATGGTAAAGAAAGAACAAATTTTCATTTAATGAATGAAAAGCTTTTAGAAAAATACTTGGAAGAAAAACTTACACAAAAATTGATTCACGAAATTTCTCATCCCGGGACTGCGGAGGAAAATTATTATGTTTAAAAAGTACGTATATTAACGAAACTTTTATAACAGTGACTGCTTTGAAAGGAAGGGAGGCAACCAAATATTCATTCAATGAATTTTAAGATTTAAAAAACCGCTGAGGTAAAAACTAAACGCCACAATTCAATCACGAAATTTCTCATCCCGTTACTGCGGATGAAAAATTTTATGTTTGCAAGAAATACCTTTGAATACGAAAGTTTTCCCAATAACTGCCGTTTGGAAATGAAAAGAGTAACACAAATTTACAATTAAAACTAACAGTCTTTATAAAAAACCCTCGGGGGAACAACTAAACGAGTCGCTTGAATCACGAAATTTCTCATCCCGGGACTGCGGCTGGAAAACGTTATGCTTGCAAGAAATACGTATAAATGATACCATTTTCTCAAAAACGACCGTTTTGAAAGGTAAAGAAAGGAACAAATTTTCATTTGATGAATGAAGAGCCTTTTAAAAAGCACTTGGAAGAAAAACCTACACGAAAATTGATTCGCGAAATTACTCATCCCGGGACTGCGGAGGAAAATTATTGTTTAAAAAGTACGTATATTAACGAAACTTTTATAACAGCGACTGCTTTGAAAGGAAGGGAGGCAACCAAATATTCATTCAATGAATTTTAAGCTTAAAAAAACCGCTGAGGTAAAAACTAAACGCCACAATTCAATCACAAAATTTCTCATCCCGGTACTGCGGACGAAAAATTTTATGTTTGATAGAAATACTTTTGAATACGAAAGTTTTCCCAATAACTGCCGTTTGGAAATGAAAAGAGTAACACAAATTTACAATTAAAACTAACAGTCTTTTTAAAAAATCCTCGGGGGAACAACAAAACGAGTCGCTTGAATCACGAAATTTCTCATCCTGGGACTGCGGCTGGAAAACTTTATGTTTTCAAAAAATACGTATAAATGATACCATTTTCTCAAAAACGTGCGTTTTTAATGGTAAAGAAAGACCAAATTTTCATTTGATGAATGAAAAGCTTTTAAAAAAGCACTTGGTAGAAAAACACGAAAATTGATTCGCGATATTTTTCATCCCGAGACTGCGGAGGAAAATTATTATGTTTAAATAATAAGTATATAAACGAAACTTTCATATCAGCGACTGCCCTTAAAGGAAGAGAGGCGACCAAATATTCATTCAATGAATTTTAAGCTTAAAAAAACCGCTGAGGTAAAAACTAAACGCCACAATTGAATCACAAAATTTCTCATCCCGGTACTGCGGATGAAAATTTTGTTTGCAAGAAATACGTATGAATACGAAAATTTTCTCAATAACTGCCGTTTGGAAGTGAAAAGAGTCACACAAATTTACAGTTAAAACTAATAGGCTTTCAAAAAAACCCTCGGGGGAACAACGAAACGAGTCGCTTGAATCACGGAATTTCTCATCTCGGGACTGCGGCTGGAAAACGTTATGCTTGCAAGAAATACGTATAAATGATAACATTTTCTCAAAAACGACCGTTTTGAATGGTAAAGAAAGGACAAATTTTCATTTGATGAATGAAAAGCTTTTAGAAAAATACTTGGAAGAAAAACTTACACGAAAATTGATTCACGAAATTTCTCATCCCGGGACTGCGGAGGAAAATTATTATGTTTAAAAAGTACGTATAATTACGAAACTTTTATAACAGCGACTGCTTTGAAAGGAAGGGAGGCAACCAAATATTCATTCAATGAATTTTAAGATTTAAAAAACCGCTGAGGTAAAAACTAAACGCCACAATTCAATCACAAAATTTCTCATCCCGGTACTGCGGATGAAAAATTTTATGTTTGCAAGAAATACCTTTGAATACGAAAGTTTTCCCAATAACTGTTGTCTGGAAATGAAAAGAGTAACACAAATTTACAATTAAAACTAACAGTCTTTATAAAAAACCCTCGGGGGAACAACTAAACGAGTCGCTTGAATCACGAAATTTCTCATCCCGGGACTGCGGCTGGAAAACTTTATGCTTGCAAAAAATACGTATAAATGATACCATTTTCTCAAAAACGACCGTTTTGAATGGTATAGAAAGAACAAATTTTCATTTAATGAATGAAAAGCTTTTACAAAAGCACTTCGAAGAAAAATTTAGACAAGAATTGATTCGCGAAATTTTTCAACCCGGGACTGCGGAGGAAAATTATTGTTTAAAAAATAAGTGTATTAACGAAACTTTTATAACAGCGATTGCCTTTAAAGGAAGAGAGGCCACAAAATATTCATTCAATGAATTTTAAGCTTTAAAAAACCGCTGAGGTAAAACTAAACGCCACAATTCAATCACAAAATTTCTCATCCCGGTACTGCGGATGAAAAATTTTGTTTGCAAGAAATAAGTTTGAATACGAAAATTTTCTGAATAACTCCCGTTTGGAAATGAAAAGAGTCAAACAAATTTACAATTAAAACTAACAGGCTTCCAAAAAAACCCTCCGGGGAAACCTAAACGAGTCGCTTGAATCACGAAATTTCTCATCCCGGGACTGCGGCTGGAAAACGTTATGCTTGCAAGAAATACGTATAAATGATACCATTTTCTCAAAAACGACCGTTTTGAAAGGTAAAGAAAGGAACAAATTTTCATTTGATGAATGAAAAGCTTTTAAAAAAGCACTTGGAAGAAAAACTTACACGAAAATTGATTCGCGAAATTACTCATCTCGGGACTGCGGAGGAAAATTATTATGTTTAAAAAATTAGTATATTAACGAAACTTTTATAATAGCGACTGCCTTTAAAGGAAGAGAGGCGACAAAATATTCATTCAATGAATTTTAAGCTTTAAAAAACCGCTGAGGTAAAAACTAAACGCCACAATTGAATCACAAAATTTCTCATCCCGGTACTGCGAATGAAAAATTTTGTTTGCAAGAAAAACGTATGAATACGAAAATTTTCCCAATAACTGCCGTTTGGAAATGAAAAGAGTCACACAAATTTACAATTAAAACTAACAGTCTTTTTAAAAAACCCTCGGGGGAACAACTAAACGAGTCGCTTGAATCACGAAATTTCTCATCCCGGGACTGCGGCTGGAAAACTTAATGCTTCCAAAAAATACGTATAAAGGATACCATTATCTCAAAAACGACCGTTTTGAATGGTAAAGAAAGAACAAATTTTCATTTGATGAATGAAAAGCTTTTAAAAAAGCACTTGGAAGAAAAATTTAGACAAGAATTGATTCGCGAAATTTTTAATCCCGGGACTGCGGAGGAAAATTATAATGTTTAAAAAATAAGTATATTAACGAAACTTTTATAACAGCGACTGCCTTTAAAAGAAGAGAGGCGACATATATTCATTCAATGAATTTTAAACTTTAAAAAACCGCTGAGGTAAAAACTAAACGCCACAATTGAATCACAAAATTTCTCATCCCGGTACTGCGGATGAAAAATTTTGTTTGCAAGAAAAACGTATGAATACGAAAATTTTCCCAATAACTGCCGTTGGGAAATGAAAAGAGACACACAAATTTACAGTTAAAACTATAAGGCTTTCAAAAAAACCTTCGGGGGAACAACGAAACGAGTCGCTTGAATCAAGAAATTTCTCATCCCGGGACTGCGGCTGGAAAATATTATGCTTGCAAGAAATACGTATAAATGATACCATTTTCTCAAAAACGTGCGTTTTGAATGGTAAAGAAAGACCAAATTTTCATTTGATGAATGAAAAGCTTTTAACAAAGCACTTGGAAGAAAAATTTAGACAAGAATTGATTCGCGAAATTTTTAATCCCGGGACTGCGGAGGAAAATTATTATGTTTAAAAAATACGTATATTAACGAAACTTTTATAATAGCGAGTGCTTTGAAAGGAAGAAAGGCGACCAAATATTCATTCAATGAATTTTAAGCTTCAAAAAACCGCTGAGGTTAAAACTAAACGCCAAAATTCAATCACAAAATTTCTCATCCCGGTACTTTGGATGAAAAATTTTATGTTTGATAGAAATACTTTTGAATACGAAAGTTTTCCCAATTACTGCCGTTTGGAAATGAAGAGAGTAACACAAATTTACAATTAAAACTAACAGTCTTTTTAAAAAACCCTCGGGGGAACAACAAAACGAGTCGCTTGAATCACGAAATTTCTCATCCTGGGACTGCGGCTGGAAAACTTTATGCTTTCAAAAAATACGAATAAATGATACCATTTTCTCAAAAACGACCGTTTTGAAAGGTAAAGAAAGGAACAAATTTTCATTTGATGAATGACGAGCCTTTTAAAAAGCACTTGGAAAAAAAACCTACACGAAAATTGATTCGCGATATTACTCATCCCGGGACTGCGGAGGAAAATTATTATGTTTAAAAAATACGTATATTAACGAAACTTTTATAATAGCGAGTGCTTTGAAAGGAAGAAAGGCAACCAAATATTCATTCAATGAATTTTAAGCTTTAAAAAACCGCTGAGGTAAAACTAAACGCCACAATTGAATCACAAAATTTCTCATCCCGGTACTGCGGATGAAAAATTTTATGTTTGATAGAAATACTTTTGAATACGAAAGTTTTCCCTATAACTGCCGTTTGGAAATGAAAAGAGTAACACAAATTTACAATTAAAACTAACAGTCTTTTTAAAAAACCCTCGGGGGAACAACTAAACGAGTCGCTTGAATCACGAAATTTCTCATCCCGTGACTGCGGTTGGAAAACTTTATGCTTTCAAAAAATACGTTTAATGATACCATTTTCTCAAAAACGACCGTTTTGAATGGTAAAGAAAAAACAAATTTTCATTTGATGAATGAAAAGCTTTTAAAAAAGCACTTGGAAGAAAAATTTAGACAAGAATTGATTCGCGAAATTTTTCGTCCCGGGACTGCGGAGGAAAATTATTATGTTTAAAAAATAAGTATATTAACGAAACTTTTATAACAGCGACTGCCTTTAAAGGAAGAGAGGCGACAAAATATTCATTCAATGAATTTTAAGCTTTAAAAAACCGCTGAGGTAAAAACTAAACGCCACAATTGAATCACAAAATTTCTCATCCCGGTACTGCGGATGAAAAATTTTGTTTGCAAGAAAAACGTATAAATACGAAAATTTTCCCAAAAACTGCCGTTTTGAAATGAAAAGAGTCACACAAATTTACAATTAAAACTAACAGTCTTTTAAAAAAACCCTCGGGGGAACAACTAAACGAGTCGCTTGAATCACGAAATTTCTCATCCCGGGACTGCGGCTGGAAAACTTAATGCTTGCAAAAAATACGTATAAATGATACCATTATCTCAAAAACGACCGTTTTGAATGGTAAAGAAAGAACAAATTTTTATTTGATGAATGAAAAGCTTTTAAAAAAGCACTTGGAAGAAAAATTTAGACAAGAATTGATTCGCGAAATTTTTAATCCCGGGACTGCGGAGGAAAATTATTATGTTTAAAAAATAAGTATATTAACGAAACTTTTATAACAGCGACTGCCTTTAAAGGAAGAGAGGCGACAAAATATTCATTCAATGAATTTTAAACTTTAAAAAACCGCTGAGGTAAAAACTAAACGCCACAATTGAATCACAAAATTTCTCATCCCGGTACTGCGGATGAAAAATTTTGTTTGCAAGAAAAATGTATGAATACGAAAATTTTCCCAATAACTGCCGTTGGGAAATGAAAAGAGTCACACAAATTTACAGTTAAAACTAATAGGCTTTCAAAAAAACCTTCGGGGGAACAACGAAACGAGTCGCTTGAATCAAGAAATTTCTCATCCCGGGACTGCGGCTGGAAAATATTATGCTTGCAAGAAATACGTATAAATGATACCATTTTCTCAAAAACGTGCGTTTTGAATGGTAAAGAAAGACCAAATTTTCATTTGATGAATGAAAAGCTTTTAAAAAAGCACTTGGAAGAAAAACACGAAAATTGATTCGCGATATTTTTCATCCCGAGACTGCGGAGGAAAATTATTATGTTTAAAAAATAAGTATATAAACGAAACTTTCATATCAGCGACTGCCCTTAAAGGAAGAGAGGCGACCAAATATCCATTCAATGAATTTTAAGCTTTAAAAAACCGCTGAGGTAAAAACTAAACGCCACAATTGAATCACAAAATTTCTCATCCCGGTACTGCGGATGAAAATTTTGTTTGCAAGAAATACGTATGAATACGAAAATTTTCTCAATAACTGCCGTTTGGAAGTGAAAAGGGTCACACAAATTTACAGTTAAAACTAATAGGCTTTCAAAAAAACCCTCGGGGGAACAACGAAACGAGTCGCTTGAATCAAGAAATTTCTCATCCCGGGACTGCGGCTGGAAAACGTTATTCTTGCAAGAAATACGTATAAATGATACCATTATCTCAAAAACGACCGTTTTGAATGGTAAAGAAAGAACAAATTTTCATTTGATGAATGAAAAGCTTTTAAAAAAGCACTTGGAAGAAAAATTTAGACAAGAATTGATTCGCGAAATTTTTAATCCCGGGACTGCGGAGGAAAATTATTATGTTTAAAAATACGTATATTAACGAAACTTTTATAATAGCGAGTGCTTTGAAAGGAAGAAAAGCGACCAAATATTCATTAAATGAATTTTAAGCTTCGAAAAAACCGCTGAGGTTAAAACTAAACGCCACAATTCAATCACAAAATTTCTCATCCCGGTACTGCGGATGAAAAATTTTATGTTTGATAGAAATACTTTTGAATACGAAAGTTTTCCCAATAACTGCCGTTTGGAAATGAAAAGAGTAACACAAATTTACAATTAAAACTAACAGTCTTTATAAAAAACCCTCGGGGGAACAACTAAACGAGTCGCTTGAATCACGAAATTTCTCATCCCGGGACTGCGGCTGGAAAACGTTATGCTTGCAAGAAATACGTATAAATGATACCATTTTCTCAAAAACGACCGTTTTGAAAGGTAAAGAAAGGAACAAATTTTCATTTGATGAATGAAGAGCCTTTTAAAAAGCACTTGGAAGAAAAACCTACACGAAAATTGATTCGCGAAATTACTCATCCCGGGACTGCGGAGGAAAATTATTGTTTAAAAAGTACGTATATTAACGAAACTTTTATAACAGCGACTGCTTTGAAAGGAAGGGAGGCAACCAAATATTCATTCAATGAATTTTAAGCTTAAAAAAACCGCTGAGGTAAAAACTAAACGCCACAATTCAATCACAAAATTTCTCATCCCGGTACTGCGGACGAAAAATTTTATGTTTGATAGAAATACTTTTGAATACGAAAGTTTTCCCAATAACTGCCGTTTGGAAATGAAAAGAGTAACACAAATTTACAATTAAAACTAACAGTCTTTTTAAAAAACCCTCGGGGGAACAACAAAACGAGTCGCTTGAATCACGAAATTTCTCATCCTGGGACTGCGGCTGGAAAACTTTATGTTTTCAAAAAATACGTATAAATGATACCATTTTCTCAAAAACGTGCGTTTTTAATGGTAAAGAAAGACCAAATTTTCATTTGATGAATGAAAAGCTTTTAAAAAAGCACTTGGTAGAAAAACACGAAAATTGATTCGCGATATTTTTCATCCCGAGACTGCGGAGGAAAATTATTATGTTTAAATAATAAGTATATAAACGAAACTTTCATATCAGCGACTGCCCTTAAAGGAAGAGAGGCGACCAAATATTCATTCAATGAATTTTAAGCTTAAAAAAACCGCTGAGGTAAAAACTAAACGCCAGAATTGAATCACAAAATTTCTCATCCCGGTACTGCGGATGAAAATTTTGTTTGCAAGAAATACGTATGAATACGAAAATTTTCTCAATAACTGCCGTTTGGAAGTGAAAAGAGTCACACAAATTTACAGTTAAAACTAATAGGCTTTCAAAAAAACCCTCGGGGGAACAACGAAACGAGTCGCTTGAATCACGGAATTTCTCATCTCGGGACTGCGGCTGGAAAACGTTATGCTTGCAAGAAATACGTATAAATGATACCATTTTCTCAAAAACGACCGTTTTGAATGGTAAAGAAAGAACAAATTTTCATTTGATGAATGAAAAGCTTTTAGAAAAATACTTGGAAGAAAAACTTACACGAAAATTGATTCACGAAATTTCTCATCCCGGGACTGCGGAGGAAAATTATTATGTTTAAAAAGTACGTATATTAACGAAACTTTTATAACAGCGACTGCTTTAAAAAGGAAGGGAGGCAACCAAATATTCATTCAATGAATTTTAAGCTTAAAAAAACCGCTGAGGTAAAAACTAAACGCCACAATTGAATCACAAAATTTCTCATCCCGGTACTGCGGATGAAAATTTTGTTTGCAAGAAATACGTATGAATACGAAAATTTTCTCAATAACTGCCGTTTGGAAGTGAAAAGAGTCACACAAATTTACAGTTAAAACTAATAGGCTTTCAAAAAAACCCTCGGGGGAACAACGAAACGAGTCGCTTGAATCACGAAATTTCTCATCCCGGGACTGCGGCTGGAAAACGTTATGCTTGCAAGAAATACGTATAAATGATACCATTTTCTCAAAAACGACCGTTTTGAATGGTAAAGAAAGAACAAATTTTCATTTGCTGAATGAAAAGCTTTTAGAAAAATAATTGGAAGAAAAACTTACACGAAAATTGATTCACGAAATTTCTCATCCCGGGACTGCGGAGGAAAATTATTATGTTTAAAAAGTACGTATAATTACGAAACTTTTATAACAGCGACTGCTTTGAAAGGAAGGGAGGCAACCAAATATTCATTCAATGAATTTTAAGATTTAAAAAACCGCTGAGGTAAAAACTAAACGCCACAATTCAATCACAAAATTTCTCATCCCGTTACTGCGGATGAAAAATTTTATGTTTGCAAGAAATACCTTTGAATACGAAAGTTTTCCCAATAACTGCCGTTTGGAAATGAAAGGAGTAACACAAATTTACAATTAAAACTAACAGTCTTTATAAAAAACCCTCGGGGGAACAACTAAACGAGTCGCTTGAATCACGAAATTTCTCATCCCGGGACTGCGGCTAGAAAACTTTATGTTTGCAAAAAATACGTATAAATGATACCATTTTCTCAAAAACGACCGTTTTGAATGGTATAGAAAGATTAAATTTTCATTTGATGAATGAAAAGCTTTTAAAAAAGCACTTCGAAGAAAAATTTAGACAAGAATTGATTCGCGAAATTTTTCATCCCGGGACTGCGGAGGAAAATTATTATGTTTAAAAAATAAGTATATTAACGAAACTTTTATAACAGCGACTGCCTTTAAAGGAAGAGAGGCCACAAAATATTCATTCAATGAATTTTAAGCTTAAAAAAACCGCTGAGGTAAAAACTAAACGCCACAATTCAATCACAAAATTTCTCATCCCGGTACTGCGGACGAAAAATTTTATGTTTGATAGAAATACTTTTGAATACGAAAGTTTTCCCAATAACTGCCGTTTGGAAATGAAAAGAGTAACACAAATTTACAATTAAAACTAACAGTCTTTTTAAAAAACCCTCGGGGGAACAACAAAACGAGTCGCTTGAATCACGAAATTTCTCATCCTGGGACTGCGGCTGGAAAACTTTATGTTTTCAAAAAATACGTATAAATGATACCATTTTCTCAAAAACGTGCGTTTTTAATGGTAAAGAAAGACCAAATTTTCATTTGATGAATGAAAAGCTTTTAAAAAAGCACTTGGTAGAAAAACACGAAAATTGATTCGCGATATTTTTCATCCCGAGACTGCGGAGGAAAATTATTATGTTTAAATAATAAGTATATAAACGAAACTTTCATATCAGCGACTGCCCTTAAAGGAAGAGAGGCGACCAAATATTCATTCAATGAATTTTAAGCTTAAAAAAACCGCTGAGGTAAAAACTAAACGCCACAATTGAATCACAAAATTTCTCATCCCGGTACTGCGGATGAAAATTTTGTTTGCAAGAAATACGTATGAATACGAAAATTTTCTCAATAACTGCCGTTTGGAAGTGAAAAGAGTCACACAAATTTACAGTTAAAACTAATAGGCTTTCAAAAAAACCCTCGGGGGAACAACGAAACGAGTCGCTTGAATCACGGAATTTCTCATCTCGGGACTGCGGCTGGAAAACGTTATGCTTGCAAGAAATACGTATAAATGATACCATTTTCTCAAAAACGACCGTTTTGAATGGTAAAGAAAGAACAAATTTTCATTTGATGAATGAAAAGCTTTTAGAAAAATACTTGGAAGAAAAACTTACACGAAAATTGATTCACGAAATTTCTCATCCCGGGACTGCGGAGGAAAATTATTATGTTTAAAAAGTACGTATATTAACGAAACTTTTATAACAGCGACTGCTTTAAAAAGGAAGGGAGGCAACCAAATATTCATTCAATGAATTTTAAGCTTAAAAAAACCGCTGAGGTAAAAACTAAACGCCACAATTGAATCACAAAATTTCTCATCCCGGTACTGCGGATGAAAATTTTGTTTGCAAGAAATACGTATGAATACGAAAATTTTCTCAATAACTGCCGTTTGGAAGTGAAAAGAGTCACACAAATTTACAGTTAAAACTAATAGGCTTTCAAAAAAACCCTCGGGGGAACAACGAAACGAGTCGCTTGAATCACGAAATTTCTCATCCCGGGACTGCGGCTGGAAAACGTTATGCTTGCAAGAAATACGTATAAATGATACCATTTTCTCAAAAACGACCGTTTTGAATGGTAAAGAAAGAACAAATTTTCATTTGCTGAATGAAAAGCTTTTAGAAAAATAATTGGAAGAAAAACTTACACGAAAATTGATTCACGAAATTTCTCATCCCGGGACTGCGGAGGAAAATTATTATGTTTAAAAAGTACGTATAATTACGAAACTTTTATAACAGCGACTGCTTTGAAAGGAAGGGAGGCAACCAAATATTCATTCAATGAATTTTAAGATTTAAAAAACCGCTGAGGTAAAAACTAAACGCCACAATTCAATCACAAAATTTCTCATCCCGTTACTGCGGATGAAAAATTTTATGTTTGCAAGAAATACCTTTGAATACGAAAGTTTTCCCAATAACTGCCGTTTGGAAATGAAAGGAGTAACACAAATTTACAATTAAAACTAACAGTCTTTATAAAAAACCCTCGGGGGAACAACTAAACGAGTCGCTTGAATCACGAAATTTCTCATCCCGGGACTGCGGCTAGAAAACTTTATGTTTGCAAAAAATACGTATAAATGATACCATTTTCTCAAAAACGACCGTTTTGAATGGTATAGAAAGATTAAATTTTCATTTGATGAATGAAAAGCTTTTAAAAAAGCACTTCGAAGAAAAATTTAGACAAGAATTGATTCGCGAAATTTTTCATCCCGGGACTGCGGAGGAAAATTATAATGTTTAAAAAATAAGTATATTAACGAAACTTTTATAACAGCGACTGCCTTTAAAGGAAGAGAGGCCACAAAATATTCATTCAATGAATTTTAAGCTTTAAAAAACCGCTGAGGTAAAACTAAACGCCACAATTGAATCACAAAATTTCTCATCCCGGTACTGCGGATGAAAAATTTTGTTTGCAAGAAATAAGTTTGAATACGAAAATTTTCTGAATAACTGCCGTTTGGAAATGAAAAGAGTCAAACAAATTTACAATTAAAACTAACAGGCTTCCAAAAAAACCCTCGGGGGAACAACTAAACGAGTCGCTTGAATCACGAAATTTCTCATCCCGGGACTGCGGCTGGAAAACGTTATGCTTGCAAGAAATACGTATAAATGATACCATTTTCTCAAAAACGACCGTTTTGAAAGGTAAAGAAAGGAACAAATTTTCATTTGATGAATGAAGAGCCTTTAAAAAAGCACTTGGAAGAAAAACTTACACGAAAATTGATTCGCGAAATTACTCATCCCGGGACTGCGGAGGAAAATTATTATGTTTAAAAAATACGTATATTAACGAAACTTTTATAATAGCGAGTGCTTTGAAAGGAAGAAAGGCGACCAAATATTCATTCAATGAATTTTAAGCTTCAAAAAAACCGCTGAGGTTAAAACTAAACGCCACAATTCAATCACAAAATTTCTCATCCCGGTACTGCGGATGAAAAATTTTATGTTTGATAGAAATACTTTTGAATACGAAAGTTTTCCCAATAACTGCCGTTTGGAAATGAAAAGAGTAACACAAATTTACAATTAAAACTAACAGTCTTTTTAAAAAACCCTCGGGGGAACAACAAAACGAGTCGCTTGAATCACGAAATTTCTCATCCCGGGACTGCGGCTGGAAAACTTTATGCTTTCAAAAAATACGTTTAATGATTACATTTTCTCAAAAACGACCGTTTTGAATGGTAAAGAAAGAACAAATTTTCATTTGATGAATGAAAATCTTTTAGAAAAATACTTGGAAGAAAAACTTACACGAAAATTGATTCACGAAATTTCTCATCCCGGGACTGCGGAGGAAAATTATTATGTTTAAAAAGTACGTATATTAACGAAACTTTTATAACAGCGACTGCTTTGAAAGGTAGGGAGGCAACCAAATATTCATTCAATGAATTTTAAGATTTAAAAAACCGCTGAGGTAAAAACTAAACGCCACAATTGAATCACAAAATTTCTCATCCCGGTACTGCGGATGAAAATTTTGTTTGCAAGAAATACGTATGAATACGAAAATTTTCTCAATAACTGCCGTTTGGAAGTGAAAAGAGTCACACAAATTTACAGTTAAAACTAATAGGCTTTCAAGAAAACCCTCGGGGGAACAACGAAACGAGTTGCTTGAATCACGAAATTTCTCATCCCGGGACTGCGGCTGGAAAACGTTATGCTTGCAAGAAATACGTATAAATGATACCATTTTCTCAAAAACGACCGTTTTGAATGGTAAAGAAAGAACAAATTTTCATTTGATGAATGAAAAGCTTTTAGAAAAATACTTGGAAGAAAAACTTACACGAAAATTGATTCACGAAATTTCTCATCCCGGGACTGCGGAGGAAAATTATTATGTTTAAAAAGTACGTATATTAACGAAACTTTTATAACAGCGACTGCTTTGAAAGGAAGGGAAGCAACCAAATATTCATTCAATGAATTTTAAGATTTAAAAAACCGCTGAGGTAAAAACTAAACGCCACAATTCAATCACGAAATTTCTCATCCCGTCCTGCGGATGAAAAATTTTATGTTTGCAAGAAATACCTTTGAATACGAAAGTTTTCCCAATAACTGCCGTTTGGAAATGAAAAGAGTAACACAAATTTACAATTAAAACTAACAGTCTTTATAAAAAACCCTCGGGGGAACAACTAAACGAGTCGCTTGAATCACGAAATTTCTCATCCCGGGACTGCGGCTGGAAAACGTTATGCTTGCAAGAAATACGTATAAATGATACCATTTTCTAAAAAACGACCGTTTTGAAAGGTAAAGAAAGGAACAAATTTTCATTTGATGAATGAAGAGCCTTTTAAAAAGCACTTGGAAGAAAAACCTACACGAAAATTGATTCGCGAAATTACTCATCCCGGGACTGCGGAGGAAAATTATTGTTTAAAAAGTACGTATATTAACGAAACTTTTATAACAGCGACTGCTTTGAAAGGAAGGGAGGCAACCAAATATTCATTCAATGAATTTTAAGCTTAAAAAAACCACTGAGGTAAAAACTAAACGCCACAATTCAATCACAAAATTTCTCATCCCGGTACTGCGGATGAAAAATTTTATGTTTGATAGAAATACTTTTGAATACGAAAGTTTTTCCAATAACTGCCGTTTGGAAATGAAAAGAGTAACACAAATTTACAATTAAAACTAACAGTCTTTTTAAAAAACCCTCGGGGGAACAACAAAACGAGTCGCTTGAATCACGAAATTTCTCATCCTGGGACTGCGGCTGGAAAACTTTATGTTTTCAAAAAATACGTATAAATGATACCATTTTCTCAAAAACGTGCGTTTTTAATGGTAAAGAAAGACCAAATTTTCATTTGATGAATGAAAAGCTTTTAAAAAAGCACTTGGTACAAAAACACGAAAATTGAGTCGCGATATTTTTCATCCCGAGACTGCGGAGGAAAATTATTATGTTTAAATAATAAGTATATAAACGAAACTTTCATATCAGCGACTGCTTTGAAAGGAAGGGAGGCAACCAAATATTCATTCAATGAATTTTAGGCTTAAAAAAACCGCTGAGGTAAAAACTTAACGCCACAATTGAATCACAAAATTTCTCATCCCGGTACTGCGGATGAAAATTTTGTTTGCAAGAAATACGTATGAATACGAAAATTTTCTCAATAACTGCGGTTTGGAAGTGAAAAGAGTCACACAAATTTACAGTTAAAACTAATAGGCTTTCAAAAAAACCCTCGGGGGAACAACGAAACGAGTCGCTTGAATCACGAAATTTCTCACCCCGGGACTGCGGCTGGAAAACGTTATGCTTGCAAGAAATACGTATAAATGATACCATTTTCTCAAAAACGACCGTTTTGAATGGTAAAGAAAGAACAAATTTTCATTTGATGAATGAAAAGCTTTTAGAAAAATACTTGGAAGAAAAACTTACACGAAAATTGATTCACGAAATTTCTCATCCCGGGACTGTGGAGGAAAATTATTATGTTTAAAAAGTACGTATATTAACGAAACTTTTATAACAGCGACTGCTTTGAAAGGAATGGAGGCAACCAAATATTCATTCAATGAATTTTAAGATTTAAAAAACCGCTGAGGTAAAAACTAAACGCCACAATTCAATCACAAAATTTCTCATCCCGTTACTGCGGATGAAAAATTTGATGTTTGCAAGAAATACCTTTGAATACGAAAGTTTTCCCAATAACTGCCGTTTGGAAATGAAAAGAGTAACACAAATTTACAATTAAAACTAACAGTCTTTATAAAAAACCCTCGGGGGAACAACTAAACGAGTCGCTTGAATCACGAAATTTCTCATCCCGGGACTGCGGCTAGAAAACTTTATGTTTGCAAAAAATACGTAAAAATGATAGCATTTTCTCAAAAACGACCGTTTTGAATGGTATAGAAAGAACAAATTTTCATTTGATGAATGAAAAGCTTTTAAAAAAGCACTTGGAAGAAAAATTTAGACAAGAATTGATTCGCGAAATTTTTCATCCCGGGACTGCGGAGGAAAATTATTATGTTTAAAAAATAAGTATATTAACGAAACTTTTATAACCGCGACTGCCTTTAAAGGAAGAGAGGCCACAAAATATTCATTCGATGAATTTTAAGCTTTAAAAAACCGCTGAGGTAAAACTAAACGCCACAATTGAATCACAAAATTTCTCATCCCGGTACTGCGGATGAAAAATTTTGTTTGCAAGAAATAAGTTTGAATACGAAAATTTTCTGAATAACTGCCGTTTGGAAATGAAAAGAGTCAAACAAATTTACAATTAAAACTAACAGGCTTCCAAAAAAACCCTCGGGGGAACAACTAAACAAGTCGCTTGAATCACGAAATTTCTCATCCCGGGACTGCGGCTGGAAAACGTTATGCTTGCAAGAAATACGTATAAATGATACCTTTTTCTCAAAAACGACCGTTTTGAAAGGTAAAGAAAGGAACAAATTTTCATTTGATGAATGAAGAGCCTTAAAAAAAGCACTTGGAAGAAAAACTTACATGAAAATTGATTCGCGAAATTACTCATCCCGGGACTGCGGAGGAAAATTATTATGTTTAAAAAATACGTATATTAACGAAACTTTTATAATAGCGAGTGCTTTGAAAGGAAGAAAGGCGACCAAATATTCATTCAATGAATTTTAAGCTTCAAAAAAACCGCTGAGGTTAAAACTAAACGCCACAATTCAATCACAAAATTTCTCATCCCGGTACTGCGGATGAAAAATTTTATGTTTGATAGAAATACTCTTGAATACGAAAGTTTTCCCAATAACTGCCGTTTGGAAATGAAAAGAGTAACACAAATTTACAATTAAAACTAACAGTCTTTTTAAAAAACCCTCGGGGGAACAACAAAACGAGTCGCTTGAATCACGAAATTTCTCATCCCGGGACTGCGGCTGGAAAACTTTATGCTTTCAAAAAATACGTTTAATGATTACATTTTCTCAAAAACGACCGTTTTGAATGGTAAAGAAAGAACAAATTTTCATTTGATGAATGAAAAGCTTTTAGAAAAATACTTGGAAGAAAAACTTACACGAAAATTGATTCACGAAATTTCTCATCCCGGGACTGCGGAGGAAAATTATTATGTTTAAAAAGTACGTATATTAACGAAACTTTTATAACAGCGACTGCTTTGAAAGGTAGGGAGGCAACCAAATATTCATTCAATGAATTTTAAGATTTAAAAAACCGCTGAGGTAAAAACTAAACGCCACAATTGAATCACAAAATTTCTCATCCCGGTACTGCGGATGAAAATTTTGTTTGCAAGAAATACGTATGAATACGAAAATTTTCTCAATAACTGCCGTTTGGAAGTGAAAAGAGTCACACAAATTTACAGTTAAAACTAATAGGCTTTCAAGAAAACCCTCGGGGGAACAACGAAACGAGTTGCTTGAATCACGAAATTTCTCATCCCGGGACTGCGGCTGGAAAACGTTATGCTTGCAAGAAATACGTATAAATGATACCATTTTCTCAAAAACGACCGTTTTGAATGGTAAAGAAAGAACAAATTTTCATTTGATGAATGAAAAGCTTTTAGAAAAATACTTGGAAGAAAAACTTACACGAAAATTGATTCACGAAATTTCTCATCCCGGGACTGCGGAGGAAAATTATTATGTTTAAAAAGTACGTATATTAACGAAACTTTTATAACAGCGACTGCTTTGAAAGGAAGGGAAGCAACCAAATATTCATTCAATGAATTTTAAGATTTAAAAAACCGCTGAGGTAAAAACTAAACGCCACAATTCAATCACGAAATTTCTCATCCCGTTACTGCGGATGAAAAATTTTATGTTTGCAAGAAATACCTTTGAATACGAAAGTTTTCCCAATAACTGCCGTTTGGAAATGAAAAGAGTAACACAAATTTACAATTAAAACTAACAGTCTTTATAAAAAACCCTCGGGGGAACAACTAAACGAGTCGCTTGAATCACGAAATTTCTCATCCCGGGACTGCGGCTGGAAAACGTTATGCTTGCAAGAAATACGTATAAATGATACCATTTTCTAAAAAACGACCGTTTTGAAAGGTAAAGAAAGGAACAAATTTTCATTTGATGAATGAAGAGCCTTTTAAAAAGCACTTGGAAGAAAAACCTACACGAAAATTGATTCGCGAAATTACTCATCCCGGGACTGCGGAGGAAAATTATTGTTTAAAAAGTACGTATATTAACGAAACTTTTATAACAGCGACTGCTTTGAAAGGAAGGGAGGCAACCAAATATTCATTCAATGAATTTTAAGCTTAAAAAAACCACTGAGGTAAAAACTAAACGCCACAATTCAATCACAAAATTTCTCATCCCGGTACTGCGGATGAAAAATTTTATGTTTGATAGAAATACTTTTGAATACGAAAGTTTTTCCAATAACTGCCGTTTGGAAATGAAAAGAGTAACACAAATTTACAATTAAAACTAACAGTCTTTTTAAAAAACCCTCGGGGGAACAACAAAACGAGTCGCTTGAATCACGAAATTTCTCATCCTGGGACTGCGGCTGGAAAACTTTATGTTTTCAAAAAATACGTATAAATGATACCATTTTCTCAAAAACGTGCGTTTTTAATGGTAAAGAAAGACCAAATTTTCATTTGATGAATGAAAAGCTTTTAAAAAAGCACTTGGTACAAAAACACGAAAATTGAGTCGCGATATTTTTCATCCCGAGACTGCGGAGGAAAATTATTATGTTTAAATAATAAGTATATAAACGAAACTTTCATATCAGCGACTGCTTTGAAAGGAAGGGAGGCAACCAAATATTCATTCAATGAATTTTAAGCTTAAAAAAACCGCTGAGGTAAAAACTTAACGCCACAATTGAATCACAAAATTTCTCATCCCGGTACTGCGGATGAAAATTTTGTTTGCAAGAAATACGTATGAATACGAAAATTTTCTCAATAACTGCCGTTTGGAAGTGAAAAGAGTCACACAAATTTACAGTTAAAACTAATAGGCTTTCAAAAAAACCCTCGGGGGAACAACGAAACGAGTCGCTTGAATCACGAAATTTCTCACCCCGGGACTGCGGCTGGAAAACGTTATGCTTGCAAGAAATACGTATAAATGATACCATTTTCTCAAAAACGACCGTTTTGAATGGTAAAGAAAGAACAAATTTTCATTTGATGAATGAAAAGCTTTTAGAAAAATACTTGGAAGAAAAACTTACACGAAAATTGATTCACGAAATTTCTCATCCCGGGACTGCGGAGGAAAATTATTATGTTTAAAAAGTACGTATATTAACGAAACTTTTATAACAGCGACTGCTTTGAAAGGAATGGAGGCAACCAAATATTCATTCAATGAATTTTAAGATTTAAAAAACCGCTGAGGTAAAAACTAAACGCCACAATTCAATCACAAAATTTCTCATCCCGTTACTGCGGATGAAAAATTTGATGTTTGCAAGAAATACCTTTGAATACGAAAGTTTTCCCAATAACTGCCGTTTGGAAATGAAAAGAGTAACACAAATTTACAATTAAAACTAACAGTCTTTATAAAAAACCCTCGGGGGAACAACTAAACGAGTCGCTTGAATCACGAAATTTCTCATCCCGGGACTGCGGCTAGAAAACTTTATGTTTGCAAAAAATACGTATAAATGATACCATTTTCTCAAAAACGACCGTTTTGAATGGTATAGAAAGATTAAATTTTCATTTGATGAATGAAAAGCTTTTAAAAAAGCACTTCGAAGAAAAATTTAGACAAGAATTGATTCGCGAAATTTTTCATCCCGGGACTGCGGAGGAAAATTATTATGTTTAAAAAATAAGTATATTAACGAAACTTTTATAACCGCGACTGCCTTTAAAGGAAGAGAGGCCACAAAATATTCATTCGAAGAATTTTAAGCTTTAAAAAACCGCTGAGGTAAAACTAAACGCCACAATTGAATCACAAAATTTCTCATCCAGGTACTGCGGATGAAAAATTTTGTTTGCAAGAAATAAGTTTGAATACGAAAATTTTCTGAATAACTGCCGTTTGGAAATGAAAAGAGTCAAACAAATTTACAATTAAAACTAACAGGCTTCCAAAAAAACCCTCGGGGGAACAACTAAACAAGTCGCTTGAATCACGAAATTTCTCATCCCGGGACTGCGGCTGGAAAACGTTATGCTTGCAAGAAATACGTATAAATGATACCATTTTCTCAAAAACGACCGTTTTGAAAGGTAAAGAAAGGAACAAATTTTCATTTGATGAATGAAGAGCCTTTAAAAAAGCACTTGGAAGAAAAACTTACACGAAAATTGATTCGCGAAATTACTCATCCCGGGACTGCGGAGGAAAATTATTATGTTTAAAAAATACGTATATTAACGAAACTTTTATAATAGCGAGTGCTTTGAAAGGAAGAAAGGCGACCAAATATTCATTCAATGAATTTTAAGCTTCAAAAAAACCGCTGAGGTTAAAACTAAACGCCACAATTCAATCACAAAATTTCTCATCCCGGTACTGCGGATGAAAAATTTTATGTTTGATAGAAATACTTTTGAATACGAAAGTTTTCCCAATAACTGCCGTTTGGAAATGAAAAGAGTAACACAAATTTACAATTAAAACTAACAGTCTTTTTAAAAAACCCTCGGGGGAACAACAAAACGAGTCGCTTGAATCACGAAATTTCTCATCCCGGGACTGCGGCTGGAAAACTTTATGCTTTCAAAAAATACGTTTAATGATTACATTTTCTCAAAAACGACCGTTTTGAATGGTAAAGAAAGAACAAATTTTCATTTGATGAATGAAAAGCTTTTAGAAAAATACTTGGAAGAAAAACTTACACGAAAATTGATTCACGAAATTTCTCATCCCGGGACTGCGGAGGAAAATTATTATGTTTAAAAAGTACGTATATTAACGAAACTTTTATAACAGCGACTGCTTTGAAAGGTAGGGAGGCAACCAAATATTCATTCAATGAATTTTAAGATTTAAAAAACCGCTGAGGTAAAAACTAAACGCCACAATTGAATCACAAAATTTCTCATCCCGGTACTGCGGATGAAAATTTTGTTTGCAAGAAATACGTATGAATACGAAAATTTTCTCAATAACTGCCGTTTGGAAGTGAAAAGAGTCACACAAATTTACAGTTAAAACTAATAGGCTTTCAAGAAAACCCTCGGGGGAACAACGAAACGAGTTGCTTGAATCACGAAATTTCTCATCCCGGGACTGCGGCTGGAAAACGTTATGCTTGCAAGAAATACGTATAAATGATACCATTTTCTCAAAAACGACCGTTTTGAATGGTAAAGAAAGAACAAATTTTCATTTGATGAATGAAAAGCTTTTAGAAAAATACTTGGAAGAAAAACTTACACGAAAATTGATTCACGAAATTTCTCATCCCGGGACTGCGGAGGAAAATTATTATGTTTAAAAAGTACGTATATTAACGAAACTTTTATAACAGCGACTGCTTTGAAAGGAAGGGAAGCAACCAAATATTCATTCAATGAATTTTAAGATTTAAAAAACCGCTGAGGTAAAAACTAAACGCCACAATTCAATCACGAAATTTCTCATCCCGTTACTGCGGATGAAAAATTTTATGTTTGCAAGAAATACCTTTGAATACGAAAGTTTTCCCAATAACTGCCGTTTGGAAATGAAAAGAGTAACACAAATTTACAATTAAAACTAACAGTCTTTATAAAAAACCCTCGGGGGAACAACTAAACGAGTCGCTTGAATCACGAAATTTCTCATCCCGGGACTGCGGCTAGAACTCTTAATGTTTGCAAAAAATACGTAAAAATGATAGCATTTTCTCAAAAACGACCGTTTTGAATGGTATAGAAAGAACAAATTTTCATTTGATGAATGAAAAGCTTTTAAAAAAGCACTTGGAAAAAAAATTTAGACAAGAATTGATTCGCGATATTTTTCATCCCTGGACTGCGGAGGAAAATTATTATGTTTAAAAAATAAGTATATTAACAAAACTTTTATAACAGCGACTGCCTTAAAAGGAAGAGAGGTCACAAAATATTCATTCAATGAATTTTAAGCTTTAAAAAACCGCTGAGTTAAAACTAAACGCCACAATTGAATCACAAAATTTCTCATCCCGGTACTGCGGATGAAAAATTTTGTTTGCAAGAAATAAGTTTGAATACGAAAATTTTCTGAATAACTGCCGTTTGGAAATGAAAAGAGTCAAAAAAATTTACAATTAAAACTAACAGGCTTCCAAAAAAACCCTCGGGGGAACAACTAAACGAGTCGCTTGAATCACGAAATTTCTCATCCCGGGACTGCGGCTGGAAAACGTTATGCTTGCAAGAAATACGTATAAATGATACCATTTTCTCAAAAACGACCGTTTTGAATGGTAAAGAAAGGAACAAATTTTCATTTGATGAATGAAGAGCCTTTAAAAAAGCACTTGGAAGAAAAACTTACACGAAAATTGATTCGCGAAATTACTCATCCCGGGACTGTGGAGGAAAATTATTATGTTTAAAAAATACGTATATTAACGAAACTTTTATAATAGCGAGTGCTTTGAAAGGAGGAAAGGCGACCAAATATTCATTCAATGAATTTTAAGCTTCAAAAAAACCGCTGAGGTTAAAACTAAACGCCACAATTCAATCACAAAATTTCTCATTCCGGTACTGCGGATGAAAAATTTTATGTTTGATAGAAATACTTTTGAATACGAAAGTTTTCCCAATAACTGCCGTTTGGAAATGAAAAGAGTAACACAAATTTACAATTAAAACTAACAGTCTTTTTAAAAAACCCTCGGGGGAACAACAAAACGAGTCGCTTGAATCACGAAATTTCTCATCCCGGGACTGCGGCTGGAAAACTTTATGCTGTCAAAAAATACGTTTAATGATTACATTTTCTCAAAAACGACCGTTTTGAATGGTAAAAAAGAACAAATTTTCATTTGATGAATGAAAAGCTTTTAAAAAAGCACTTGGAAGAAAAATTTAGACAAGAATTGATTCGCGAAATTTTTCATTCCGGGACTGCGGAGGAAAATTATTATGTTTAAAAAATAAGTATATTAACGAAACTTTTATAACAGCGACTGCCTTTAAAGGAAGAGAGGCGACAAAATATTCATTCAATGAATTTTAAGCTTTAAAAAACCGCTGAGGTAAAAACTAAACGCCACAATTGAATCACAAAATTTCTCATCCCGATACTGCGGATGAAAAATTTTGTTTGCAAGAAAAACGTATGAATACGAAAATTTTCCCAATAACTGCCGTTTGAAAATGAAAAGAGTCACACAAATTTACAATTAAAACTAACGGTCTTTTTAAAAAACCCTCGGGGGAACAACTAAACGAGTCGCTTGAATCACGAAATTTCTCATCCCGGGACCGCGGCTGGAAAACTTAATGCTTGCAAAAAATACGTAAAAATGATACCATTATCTCAAAAACGACCGTTTTGAATGGTAAAGAAAGAACAAATTTTCATTTGATGAATGAAAAGCTTTTAAAAAAGCACTTGGAAGAAAAATTTAGACAAGAATTGATTCGCGAAATTTTTAATCCCGGGACTGCGGAGGAAAATTATTATGTTTAAAAAATAAGTATATTAACGAAACTTTTATAACAGCGACTGCCTTTAAAGGAAGAGAGGCGACAAAATATTCATCCAATGAATTTTAAACTTTAAAAAACCGCTGAGGTAAAAACTAAACGCCACAATTGAATCACAAAATTTCTCATCCCGGTACTGCGGATGAAAAATTTTGTTTGCAAGAAAAACGTATGAATACGAAAATTTTCCCAATAACTGCCGTTGGGAAATGATAAGAGTCACACAAATTTACAGTTAAAACTAATAGGCTTTCAAAAAAACCTTCGGGGGAACAACGAAACGAGTCGCTCGAATCAAGACATTTCTCATCCCGGGACTGCGGCTGGAAAATATTATGCTTGCAAGAAATACGTATAAATGATACCATTTTCTCAAAAACGTGCGTTTTTAATGGTAAAGAAAGACCAAATTTTCATTTGATGAATGAAAAGCTTTTAAAAAAGCACTTGGAAGAAAAACACGAAAATTGATTCGCGATATTTTTCATCCCGAGACTGCGGAGGAAAATTATTATCTTTAAAAAATACGTATATTAACGAAACTTTTATAATAGCGAGTGCTTTGAAAGGAAGAAAGGCGACCTAATATTCATTCAATGAATTTTAAGCTTCAAAAAAACCGCTGAGGTTAAAACTAAACGCCACAATTCAATCACAAAATTTCTCATCCCGGTACTGCGGATTAAAAATTTTGTTTGCAAGAAAAACGTATGAATACGAAAATTTTCCCAATAACTGCCGTTTGGAAATGAAAAGAGTCACACAAATTTACAATTAAAACTAACAGTCTTTTTAAAAAACCCTCGGGGGAACAACTAAACGAGTCGCTTGAATCACGAAATTTCTCATCCTGGGACTGCGGCTGGAAAACTTTGTTTTCAAAAAATACGTATAAATGATACCATTTTCTCAAAAACGTGCGTTTTTAATGGTAAAGAAAGACCAAATTTTCATTTGATGAATGAAAAGCTTTTAAAAAAGCACTTGGAAGAAAAACACGAGAATTGATTCGCGATATTTTTCATCCCGAGACTGCGGAGGAAAATTATTATGTTTAAAAAATAAGTATATAAACGAAACTTTCATATCAGCGACTGCCCTTAAAGGAAGAGAGGCGACCAAATATTCATTCAATGAATTTTAAGCGTAAAAAAACCGCTGAGGTAAAAACTAAACGCCACAATTGAATTACAAAATTTCTCATCCCGGTCATGCGGATGAAAATTTTGTTTGCAAGAAATACGTATGAATACGAAAATTTTCTCAATAACTGCCGTTTGGAAGTGAAAAGAGTCACACAAATTTACAGTTAAAACTAATAGGCTTTCAAAAAAACCCTCGGGGGAACAACGAAACGAGTCGCTTAAATCACGAAATTTCTCATCCCGGGACTGCGGCTGGAAAACGTTATGCTGTCAAGAAATACGTATAAATGATACCATTTTCTCAAAAACGACCGTTTTGAATGGTAAAGAAAGAACAAATATTCATTTGATGAATGAAAAGCTTTTAGAAAAATACTTGGAAGAAAAAACTTACACAAAAATTGATTCACGAAATTTCTCATCCCGGGACTGCGGAGGAAAATTATTATGTTTAAAAAGTACGTATATTAACGAAACTTTTATAACAGCGACTGCTTTGAAAGGAAGGGAGGCAACCAAATATTCATTCAATGAATTTTAAGATTTAAAAAACCTTTGAGGTAAAAACTAAACGCCACAATTCAATCACAAAATTTCTCATCCCGTTACTGCGGATGAAAAATTTTATGTTTGCAAGAAATACCTTTGAATACGAAAGTTTTCCCAATAACTGCCGTTTGGAAATGAAAAGAGTAACACAAATTTACAATTGAAACTAACAGTCTTTATAAAAAACCCTCGGGGGAACAACTAAACGAGTCGCTTGAATCACGAAATTTCTCATCCCGGGACTGCGGCTAGAAAACTTTATGTTTGCAAAAAATACGTATAAATGATACCATTTTCTCAAAAACGACCGTTTTGAATGGTATAGAAAGATTAAATTTTCATTTGATGAATGAAAAGCTTTTAAAAAAGCACTTCGAAGAAAAATTTAGACAAGAATTGATTCGCGAAATTTTTCATCCCGGGACTGCGGAGGAAAATTATTATGTTTAAAAAATAAGTATATTAACGAAACTTTTATAACAGCGACTGCCTTTAAAGGAAGAGAGGCCACAAAATATTCATTCAATGAATTTTAAGCTTTAAAAAACCGCTGAGGTAAAACTAAACGCCACAATTGAATCACAAAATTTCTCATCCCGGTACTGCGGATGAAAAATTTTGTTTGCAAGAAATAAGTTAGAATACGAAAATTTTCTGAATAACTGCCGTTTGGAAATGAAAAGAGTCAAACAAATTTACAATTAAAACTAACAGGCTTCCAAAAAAACCCTCGGGGGAACAACTAAACGAGTCGCTTGAATCACGAAATTTCTCATCCCGGGACTGCGGCTGGAAAACTTTATGCTTTCAAAAAATACGTTTAATGATTACATTTTCTCAAAAACGACCGTTTTGAATGGTAAAGAAAGAACAAATTTTCATTTGATGAATGAAAAGCTTTTAGAAAAATACTTGGAAGAAAAACTTACACGAAAATTGATTCACGAAATTTCTCATCCCGGGACTGCGGAGGAAAATTATTATGTTTAAAAAGTACGTATATTAACGAAACTTTTATAACAGCGACTGCTTTGAATGGTAGGGAGGCAACCAAATATTCATTCAATGAATTTTAAGATTTAAAAAACCGCTGAGGTAAAAACTAAACGCCACAATTGAATCACAAAATTTCTCATCCCGGTACTGCGGATGAAAATTTTGTTTGCAAGAAATACGTATGAATACGAAAATTTTCTCAATAACTGCCTTTTGGAAGTGAAAAGAGTCACACAAATTTACAGTTAAAACTAATAGGCTTTCAAAAAAACCCTCGGGGGAACAACGAAACGAGTCGCTTCAATCACAAAATTTCTCATCCCGGGACTGCGGCTGGAAAACGTTATGCTTGCAAGAAATACGTATAAATGATACCATATTCTCAAAAACGACCGTTTTGAATGGTAAAGAAAGAACAAATTTTCATTTGATGAATGAAAAGCTTTTAGAAAAATACTTGGAAGAAAAACTTACACGAAAATTGATTCACGAAATTTCTCATCCCGGGACTGCGGAGGAAAATTATTATGTTTAAAAAGTACGTATATTAACGAAACTTTTATAACAGGGACTGCTTTGAAAGGAAGGGAGGCAACCAAATATTCATTCAATGAATTTTAAGATTTAAAAAACCGCTGAGGTAAAAACTAAACGCCACAATTGAATCACAAAAATTCTCATCCCGGTACTGCGGATGAAAAATTTTGTTTGCAAGAAATAAGTTTGAATACGAAAATTTTCTGAATAACTGCCGTTTGGAAATGAAAAGAGTAACACAAATTTACAATTAAAACTAACAGGCTTCCAAAAAAACCCTCGGGGGAACAACTTAACGAGTTGCTTGAATCACGAAATTTCTCATCCCGGGACTGCGGCTGGAAAACGTTATGCTTGCAAGAAATACGTATAAATGATACCATTTTCTCAAAAACGACCGTTTTGAAAGGTAAAGAAAGGAACAAATTTTCATTTGATGAATGAAGAGCCTTTTAAAAAGCACTTGGAAGAAAAACCTACACGAAAATTGATTCGCGAAATTACTCATCCCGGGACTGCGGAGGAAAATTATTATGTTTAAAAAGTACGTATATTAACGAAACTTTTATAACAGCGACTGCTTTGAAAGGAAGGGAGGCAACCAAATATTCATTCAATGAATTTTAAGCTTAAAAAAACCGCTGAGGTAAAAACTAAACGCCACAATTCAATCACAAAATTTCTCATCCCGGTACTGCGGATGAAAAATTTTATGTTTGATAGAAATACTTTTGAATACGAAAGTTTTCCCAATAACTGCCGTTTGGAAATGAAAAGAGTAACACAAATTTACAATTAAAACTAACAGTCTTTTTAAAAAACCCTCGGGGGAACAACAAAACGAGTCGCTTGAATCACGAAATTTCTCATCCTGGGACTGCGGCTGGAAAACTTTATTTTTTCAAAAAATACGTATAAATGATACCATTTTCTCAAAAACGTGCGTTTTTAATGGTAAAGAAAGACCAAATTTTCATTTGATGAATGAAAAGCTTTTAAAAAAGCACTTGGAAGAAAAACACGAAAATTGATTCGCGATATTTTTCATCCCGAGACTGCGGAGGAAAATTATTATGTTTAAAAAATAAGTATATAAACGAAACTTTCATATCAGCGACTGCCCTTAAAGGAAGAGAGGCGACCAAATATTCATTCAATGAATTTTAAGCTTAAAAAAACCGCTGAGGTAAAAACTAAACGCCACAATTGAATCACAAAATTTCTCATCCCGTTACTGCGGATGAAAATTTTGTTTGCAAGAAATACGTATGAATACGAAAATTTTCTCAATAACTGCCGTTTGGAAGTGAAAAGAGTCACACAAATTTACAGTTAAAACTAATAGGCTTTCAAAAAAACCCTCGGGGGAACAACGAAACGAGTCGCTTGAATCACGGAATTTATCATCCCGGGACTGCGGCTGGAAAACGTTATGCTTGCAAGAAATACGTATAAATGATACCATTTTCTCAAAAACGACCGTTTTGAATGGTAAAGAAAGAACAAATTTTCATTTGATGAATGAAAAGCTTTTAGAAAAATACTTGGAAGAAAAACTTACACGAAAATTGATTCACGAAATTTCTCATCCCGGGACTGCGGAGGAAAATTATTATGTTTAAAAAGTACGTATATTAACGAAACTTTTATAACAGCGACTGCTTTGAAAGGAAGGGAGGCAACCAAATATTCATTCAATGAATTTTAAGCTTAAAAAAACCGCTGAGGTAAAAACTAAACGCCACAATTGAATCACAAAATTTCTCATCCCGGTACTGCGAATGAAAATTTTGTTTGCAAGAAATACGTATGAATACGAAAATTTTCTCAATAACTGCCGTTTGGAAGTGAAAAGAGTCACACAAATTTACAGTTAAAACTAATAGGCTTTCAAAAAAACCCTCGGGGGAACAACGAAACGAGTCGCTTGAATCACGAAATTTCTCATCCCGGGACTGCGGCTGGAAAACGTTATGCTTGCAAGAAATACGTATAAATGATACCATTTTCTCAAAAACGACCGTTTTGAATGGTAAAGAAAGAACAAATTTTCATTTGATGAATGAAAAGCTTTTAGAAAAATACTTGGAAGAAAAACTTACACGAAAATTGATTCAAGAAATTTCTCATCCCGAGACTGCGGAGGAAAATTATTATGTTTAAAAAGTACGTATATTAACGAAACTTTTATAACAGCGACTGCTTTGAAAGGTAGGGAGGCAACCAAATATTCATTCAATGAATTTTAAGATTTAAAAAACCGCTGAGGTAAAAACTAAACGCCACAATTGAATCACAAAATTTCTCATCCCGGTACTGCGGATGAAAATTTTGTTTGCAAGAAATACGTATGAATACGAAAATTTTCTCAATAACTGCCGTTTGGAAGTGAAAAGAGTCACACAAATTTACAGTTAAAACTAATAGGCTTTCAAAAAAACCCTCGGGGGAAACGCGAAACGAGTCGCTTGAATCACGAAATTTCTCATCCCGGGACTGCGGCTGGAAAACGTTATGCTTGCAAGAAATACGTATAAATGATACCATTTTCTCAAAAACGACCGTTTTGAATGGTAAAGAAAGAACAAATTTTCATTTGATGAATGAAAAGCTTTTAGAAAAATACTTGGAAGAAAAACTTACACGAAAATTGATTCACGAAATTTCTCATCCCGGGACTGCGGAGGAAAATTATTATGTTTAAAAAGTACGTATATTAACGAAAGTTTTATAACAGCGACTGCTTCGAAAGGAAGGGAGGCAACCAAATATTCATTCAATGAATTTTAAGATTTAAAAAACCGCTGAGGTAAAAACTAAACGCCACAATTCAATCACAAAATTTCTCATCCCGTTACTGCGGATGAAAAATTTTATGTTTGCAAGAAATACCTTTGAATACGAAAGTTTTCCCAATAACTGCCGTTTGGAAATGAAAAGAGTAACACAAATTTACAATTAAAACTAACAGTCTTTATAAAAAACCCTCGGGGGAACAACTAAACGAGTCGCTTGAATCACGAAATTTCTCATCCCGGGACTGCGGCTAGAACTCTTAATGTTTGCAAAAAATACGTAAAAATGATAGCATTTTCTCAAAAACGACCGTTTTGAATGGTATAGAAAGAACAAATTTTCATTTGATGAATGAAAAGCTTTTAAAAAAGCACTTGGAAGAAAAATTTAGAGAAGAATTGATTCGCGAAATTTTTCATCCCGGGACTGCGGAGGAAAATTATTATGTTTAAAAAATAAGTATATTAACGAAACTTTTATAACAGCGACTGCCTTAAAAGGAAGAGAGGCCACAAAATATTCATTCAATGAATTTTAAGCTTTAAAAAACCGCTGAGGTAAAACTAAACGCCACAATTGAATCACAAAATTTCTCATCCCGGTACTGCGGATGAAAAATTTTGTTTGCAAGAAATAAGTTTGAATACGAAAATTTTCTGAATAACTGCCGTTTGGAAATGAAAAGAGTCAAACAAATTTACAATTAAAACTAACAGGCTTCCAAAAAAACCCTCGGGGGAACAACTAAACGAGTCGCTTGAATCACGAAATTTCTCATCCCGGGACTGCGGCTGGAAAACGTTATGCTTGCAAGAAATACGTATAAATGATACCATTTTCTCAAAAACGACCGTTTTGAAAGGTAAAGAAAGGAACAAATTTTCATTTGATGAATGAAGAGCCTTTTAAAAAGCACTTGGAAGAAAAACCTACACGAAAATTGATTCGCGAAATTACTCATCCCGGGACTGCGGAGGAAAATTATTATGTTTAAAAAGTACGTTTATTAACGAAACTTTTATAACAGCGACTGCTGTGAAAGGAAGGGAGGCAACCAAATATTCATTCAATGAATTTTAAGCTTAAAAAAACCGCTGAGGTAAAAACTAAACGCCACAATTCAATCACAAAATTTCTCATCCCGGTACTGCGGATGAAAAATTTTATGTTTGATAGAAATACTTTTGAATACGAAAGTTTTCCCAATAACTGCCGTTTGGAAATGAAAAGAGTAACACAAATTTACAATTAAAACTAACAGTCTTTTTAAAAAACCCTCGGGGGAACAACAAAACGAGTCGCTTGAATCACGAAATTTCTCATCCTGGGACTGCGTCTGGAAAACTTTATTTTTTCAAAAAATACGTATAAATGATACCATTTTCTCAAAAACGTGCGTTTTTAATGGTAAAGAAAGACCAAATTTTCATTTGATGAATGAAAAGCTTTTAAAAAAGCACTTGGAAGAAAAACACGAAAATTGATTCGCGATATTTTTCATCCCGAGACTGCGGAGGAAAATTATTATGTTTAAAAAATAAGTATATAAACGAAACTTTCATATCAGCGACTGCCCTTAAAGGAAGAGAGGCGACCAAATATTCATTCAATGAATTTTAAGCTTAAAAAAACCGCTGAGGTAAAAACTAAACGCCACAATTGAATCACAAAATTTCTCATCCCGTTACTGCGGATGAAAATTTTGTTTGCAAGAAATACGTATGAATACGAAAATTTTCTCAATAACTGCCGTTTGGAAGTGAAAAGAGTCACACAAATTTACAATTAAAACTAATAGGCTTTCAAAAAAACCCTCGGGGGAACAACGAAACGAGTCGCTTGAATCACGGAATTTATCATCCCGGGACTGCGGCTGGAAAACGTTATGCTTGCAAGAAATACGTATAAATGATACCATTTTCTCAAAAACGACCGTTTTGAATGGTAAAGAAAGAACAAATTTTCATTTGATGAATGAAAAGCTTTTAGAAAAATACTTGGAAGAAAAACTTACACGAAAATTGATTCACGAAATTTCTCATCCCGGGACTGCGGAGGAAAATTATTATGTTTAAAAAGTACGTATATTAACGAAACTTTTATAACAGCGACTGCTTTGAAAGGAAGGGAGGCAACCAAATATTCATTCAATGAATTTTAAGCTTAAAAAAACCGCTGAGGTAAAAACTAAACGCCACAATTGAATCACAAAATTTCTCATCCCGGTACTGCGAATGAAAATTTTGTTTGCAAGAAATACGTATGAATACGAAAATTTTCTCAATAACTGCCGTTTGGAAGTGAAAAGAGTCACACAAATTTACAGTTAAAACTAATAGGCTTTCAAAAAAACCCTCGGGGGAACAACGAAACGAGTCGCTTGAATCACGAAATTTCTCATCCCGGGACTGCGGCTGGAAAACGTTATGCTTGCAAGAAATACGTATAAATGATACCATTTTCTCAAAAACGACCGTTTTGAATGGTAAAGAAAGAACAAATTTTCATTTGATGAATGAAAAGCTTTTAGAAAAATACTTGGAAGAAAAACTTACACGAAAATTGATTCAAGAAATTTCTCATCCCGAGACTGCGGAGGAAAATTATTATGTTTAAAAAGTACGTATATTAACGAAACTTTTATAACAGCGACTGCTTTGAAAGGTAGGGAGGCAACCAAATATTCATTCAATGAATTTTAAGATTTAAAAAACCGCTGAGGTAAAAACTAAACGCCACAATTGAATCACAAAATTTCTCATCCCGGTACTGCGGATGAAAATTTTGTTTGCAAGAAATACGTATGAATACGAAAATTTTCTCAATAACTGCCGTTTGGAAGTGAAAAGAGTCACACAAATTTACAGTTAAAACTAATAGGCTTTCAAAAAAACCCTCGGGGGAAACGCGAAACGAACCTCGCTTGAATCACGAAATTTCTCATCCCGGGACTGCGGCTGGAAAACGTTATGCTTGCAAGAAATACGTATAAATGATACCATTTTCTCAAAAACGACCGTTTTGAATGGTAAAGAAAGAACAAATTTTCATTTGATGAATGAAAAGCTTTTAGAAAAATACTTGGAAGAAAAACTTACACGAAAATTGATTCACGAAATTTCTCATCCCGGGACTGCGGAGGAAAATTATTATGTTTAAAAAGTACGTATATTAACGAAAGTTTTATAACAGCGACTGCTTCGAAAGGAAGGGAGGCAACCAAATATTCATTCAATGAATTTTAAGATTTAAAAAACCGCTGAGGTAAAAACTAAACGCCACAATTCAATCACAAAATTTCTCATCCCGTTACTGCGGATGAAAAATTTTATGTTTGCAAGAAATACCTTTGAATACGAAAGTTTTCCCAATAACTGCCGTTTGGAAATGAAAAGAGTAACACAAATTTACAATTAAAACTAACAGTCTTTATAAAAAACCCTCGGGGGAACAACTAAACGAGTCGCTTGTATCACGAAATTTCTCATCCCGGGACTGCGGCTAGAACTCTTAATGTTTGCAAAAAATACGTAAAAATGATAGCATTTTCTCAAAAACGACCGTTTTGAATGGTATAGAAAGAACAAATTTTCATTTGATGAATGAAAAGCTTTTAAAAAAGCACTTGGAAGAAAAATTTAGAGAAGAATTGATTCGCGAAATTTTTCATCCCGGGACTGCGGAGGAAAATTATTATGTTTAAAAAATAAGTATATTAACGAAACTTTTATAACAGCGACTGCCTTAAAAGGAAGAGAGGCCACAAAATATTCATTCAATGAATTTTAAGCTTTAAAAAACCGCTGAGGTAAAACTAAACGCCACAATTGAATCACAAAATTTCTCATCCCGGTACTGCGGATGAAAAATTTTGTTTGCAAGAAATAAGTTTGAATACGAAAATTTTCTGAATAACTGCCGTTTGGAAATGAAAAGAGTCAAACAAATTTACAATTAAAACTAACAGGCTTCCAAAAAAACCCTCGGGGGAACAACTAAACGAGTCGCTTGAATCACGAAATTTCTCATCCCGGGACTGCGGCTGGAAAACGTTATGCTTGCAAGAAGTACGTATAAATGATACCATTTTCTCAAAAACGACCGTTTTGAAAGGTAAAGAAAGGAACAAATTTTCATTTGATGAATGAAGAGCCTTTAAAAAAGCACTTGGAAGAAAAACTTACACGAAAATTGATTCGCGAAATTACTCATCCCGGGACTGCGGAGGAAAATTATTATGTTTAAAAAATACGTATATTAACGAAACTTTTATAATAGCGAGTGCTTTGAAAGGAGGAAAGGCGACCAAATATTCATTCAATGAATTTTAAGCTTCAAAAAAACCGCTGAGGTTAAAACTAAACGCCACAATTCAATCACAAAATTTCTCATCCCGGTACTGCGGATGAAAAATTTTATGTTTGATAGAAATACTTTTGAATACGAAAGTTTTCCCAATAACTGCCGTTTGGAAATGAAAAGAGTAACACAAATTTACAATTAAAACTAACAGTCTTTTTAAAAAACCCTCGGGGGAACAACAAAACGAGTCGCTTGAATCACGAAATTTCTCATCCCAAGACTGCGGCTGGAAAACTTTATGCTTTCAAAAAATACGTTTAATGATTACATTTTCTCAAAAACGACCGTTTTGAATGGTAAAAAAGAACAAATTTTCATTTGATGAATGAAAAGCTTTTAAAAAAGCACTTGGAAGAAAATTTTAGACAAGAATTGATTCGCGAAATTTTTCATTCCGGGACTGCGGAGGAAAATTATTATGTTTAAAAAATAAGTATATTAACGAAACTTTTATAACAGCGACTGCCTTTAAAGGAAGAGAGGCGACAAAATATTCATTCAATGAATTTTAAGCTTTAAAAAACCGCTGAGGTAAAAACTAAACGCCACAATTGAATCACAAAATTTCTCATCCCGATACTGCGGATGAAAAATTTTGTTTGCAAGAAAAACGTATGAATACGAAAATTTTCCCAATAACTGCCGTTTGAAAATGAAAAGAGTCACACAAATTTACAATTAAAACTAACAGTCTTTTTAAAAAACCCTCGGGGGAACAACTAAACGAGTCGCTTGAATCACGAAATTTCTCATCCCGGGACCGCGGCTGGAAAACTTAATGCTTGCAAAAAACACGTAAAAATGATACCATTATCTCAAAAACGACCGTTTTGAATGGTAAAGAAAGAACAAATTTTCATTTGATGAATGAAAAGCTTTTAAAAAAGCACTTGAAAGAAAAATTTAGACAAGAATTGATTCGCGAAATTTTTAATCCCGGGACTGCGGAGGAAAATTATTATGTTTAAAAAATAAGTATATTAACGAAATTTTTATAACAGCGACTGCCTTTAAAGGAAGAGAGGCGACAAAATATTCATTCAATGAATTTTAAACTTTAAAAAACCGCTGAGGTAAAAACTAAACGCCACAATTGAATCACAAAATTTCTCATCCCGGTACTGCGGATGAAAAATTTTGTTTGCAAGAAAAACGTATGAATACGAAAATTTTCCCAATAACTGCCGTTGGGAAATGATAAGAGTCACACAAATTTACAGTTAAAACTAATAGGCTTTCAAAAAAACCTTCGGGGGAACAACGAAACGAGTCGCTTGAATCAAGACATTTCTCATCCCGGGACTGCGGCTGGAAAATATTATGCTTGCAAGAAATACGTATAAATGATACCATTTTCTCAAAAACGTGCGTTTTTAATGGTAAAGAAAGACCAAATTTTCATTTGATGAATGAAAAGCTTTTAAAAAAGCACTTGGAAGAAAAACACGAAAATTGATTTGCGATATTTTTCATCCCGAGACTGCGGAGGAAAATTATTATGTTTAAAAAATACGTATATTAACGAAACTTTTATAATAGCGAGTGCTTTGAAAGGAAGAAAGGCGACCAAATATTCATTCAATGAATTTTAAGCTTCAAAAAAACCGCTGAGGTTAAAACTAAACGCCACAATTGAATCACAAAATTTCTCATCCCGGTACTGCGGATGAAAAATTTTGTTTGCAAGAAATAAGTTTGAATACGAAAATTTTCTGAATAACTGCCGTTTGGAAATGAAAAGAGTCAAACAAATTTACAATTAAAACTAACAGGCTTCCAAAAAAACCCTCGGGGGAACAACTAAACGAGTCGCTTGAATCACGAAATTTCTCATCCCGGGACTGCGGCTGGAAAACGTTATGCTTGCAAGAAGTACGTATAAATGATACCATTTTCTCAAAAACGACCGTTTTGAAAGGTAAAGAAAGGAACAAATTTTCATTTGATGAATGAAGAGCCTTTAAAAAAGCACTTGGAAGAAAAACTTACACGAAAATTGATTCGCGAAATTACTCATCCCGGGACTGCGGAGGAAAATTATTATGTTTAAAAAATACGTGTATTAACGAAACTTTTATAATAGCGAGTGCTTTGAAAGGAGGAAAGGCGACCAAATATTCATTCAATGAATTTTAAGCTTCAAAAAAACCGCTGAGGTTAAAACTAAACGCCACAATTCAATCACAAAATTTCTCATCCCGGTACTGCGGATGAAAAATTTTATGTTTGATAGAAATACTTTTGAATACGAAAGTTTTCCCAATAACTGCCGTTTGGAAATGAAAAGAGTAACACAAATTTACAATTAAAACTAACAGTCTTTTTAAAAAACCCTCGGGGGAACAACAAAACGAGTCGCTTGAATCACGAAATTTCTCATCCCGGGACTGCGGCTGGAAAACTTTATGCTTTCAAAAAATACGTTTAATGATTACATTTTCTCAAAAACGACCGTTTTGAATGGTAAAAAAGAACAAATTTTCATTTGATGAATGAAAAGCTTTTAAAAAAGCACTTGGAAGAAAAATTTAGACAAGAATTGATTCGCGAAATTTTTCATTCCGGGACTGCGGAGGAAAATTATTATGTTTAAAAAATAAGTATATTAACGAAACCTTTATAACAGCGACTGCCTTTAAAGGAAGAGAGGCGACAAAATATTCATTCAATGAATTTTAAGCTTTAAAAAACCGCTGAGGTAAAAACTAAACGCCACAATTGAATCACAAAATTTCTCATCCCGATACTGCGGATGAAAAATTTTGTTTGCAAGAAAAACGTATGAATACGAAAATTTTCCCAATAACTGCCGTTTGAAAATGAAAAGAGTCACACAAATTTACAATTAAAACTAACAGTCTTTTTAAAAAACCCTCGGGGGAACAACTAAACGAGTCGCTTGAATCACGAAATTTCTCATCCCGGGACCGCGGCTGGAAAACTTAATGCTTGCAAAAAATACGTAAAAATGATACCATTATCTCAAAAACGACCGTTTTGAATGGTAAAGAAAGAACAAATTTTCATTTGATGAATGAAAAGCTTTTAAAAAAGCACTTGAAAGAAAAATTTAGACAAGAATTGATTCGCGAAATTTTTAATCCCGGGACTGCGGAGGAAAATTATTATTATTAAAAAATAAGTATATTAACGAAATTTTTATAACAGCGACTGCCTTTAAAGGAAGAGAGGCGACAAAATATTCATTCAATGAATTTTAAACTTTAAAAAACCGCTGAGGTAAAAACTAAACGCCACAATTGAATCACAAAATTTCTCATCCCGGTACTGCGGATGAAAAATTTTGTTTGCAAGAAAAACGTATGAATACGAAAATTTTCCCAATAACTGCCGTTGGGAAATGATAAGAGTCACACAAATTTACAGTTAAAACTAATAGGCTTTCAAAAAAACCTTCGGGGGAACAACGAAACGAGTCGCTTGAATCAAGACATTTCTCATCCCGGGACTGCGGCTGGAAAATATTATGCTTGCAAGAAATACGTATAAATGATACCATTTTCTCAAAAACGTGCGTTTTTAATGGTAAAGAAAGACCAAATTTTCATTTGATGAATGAAAAGCTTTTAAAAAAGCACTTGGAAGAAAAACACGAAAATTGATTTGCGATATTTTTCATCCCGAGACTGCGGAGGAAAATTATTATGTTTAAAAAATACGTATATTAACGAAACTTTTATAATAGCGAGTGCTTTGAAAGGAAGAAAGGCGACCAAATATTCATTCAATGAATTTTAAGCTTCAAAAAAACCGCTGAGGTTAAAACTAAACGCCACAATTCAATCACAAAATTTCTCATCCCGGTACTGCGGATTAAAAATTTTGTTTGCAAGAAAAACGTATGAATACGAAAATTTTCCCAATAACTGCCGTTTGGAAATGAAAAGAGTCACACAAATTTACAATTAAAACTAACAGTCTTTTTAAAAAACCCTCGGGGGAACAACTAAACGAGTCGCTTGAATCACGAAATTTCTCATCCTGGGACTGCGGCTGGAAAACTTTATGTTTTCAAAAAATACGTATAAATGATACCATTTTCTCAAAAACGTGCGTTTTTAATGGTAAAGAAAGACCAAATTTTCATTTGATGAATAAAAAGCTTTTAAAAAAGCACTTGGAAGAAAAACACGAAAATTGATTCGCGATATTTTTCATCCCGAGACTGCGGAGGAAAATTATTATGTTTAAAAAATAAGTATATAAACGAAACTTTCATATCAGCGACTGCCCTTAAAGGAAGAGAGGCGACCAAATATTCATTCAATGAATTTTAAGCTTAAAAAAACCGCTGAGGTAAAAACTAAACGCCACAATTGAATCACAAAATTTCACATCCCGGTACTGCGGATGAAAATTTTGTTTGCAAGAAATACGTATGAATACGAAAATTTTCTCAATAACTGCCGTTTGGAAGTGAAAAGAGTCACACAAATTTACAGTTAAAACTAATAGGCTTTCAAAAAAACCCTCGGGGGAACAACGAAACGAGTCGCTTGAATCAAGACATTTCTCATCCCGGGACTGCGGCTGGAAAATATTATGCTTGCAAGAAATACGTATAAATGATACCATTTTCTCAAAAACGTGCGTTTTTAATGGTAAAGAAAGACCAAATTTTCATTTGATGAATGAAAAGCTTTTAAAAAAGCACTTGGAAGAAAAACACGAAAATTGATTTGCGATATTTTTAATCCCGAGACTGCGGAGGAAAATTATTATGTTTAAAAAATACGTATATTAACGAAACTTTTATAATAGCGAGTGCTTTGAAAGGAAGAAAGGCGACCAAATATTCATTCAATGAATTTTAAGCTTCAAAAAAACCGCTGAGGTTAAAACTAAACGCCACAATTGAATCACAAAATTTCTCATCCCGGTACTGCGGATGAAAAATTTTGTTTGCAAGAAATAAGTTTGAATACGAAAATTTTCTGAATAACTGCCGTTTGGAAATGAAAAGAGTCAAACAAATTTACAATTAAAACTAACAGGCTTCCAAAAAAACCCTCGGGGGAACAACTAAACGAGTCGCTTGAATCACGAAATTTCTCATCCCGGGACTGCGGCTGGAAAACGTTATGCTTGCAAGAAGTACGTATAAATGATACCATTTTCTCAAAAACGACCGTTTTGAAAGGTAAAGAAAGGAACAAATTTTCATTTGATGAATGAAGAGCCTTTAAAAAAGCACTTGGAAGAAAAACTTACACGAAAATTGATTCGCGAAATTACTCATCCCGGGACTGCGGAGGAAAATTATTATGTTTAAAAAATACGTGTATTAACGAAACTTTTATAATAGCGAGTGCTTTGAAAGGAGGAAAGGCGACCAAATATTCATTCAATGAATTTTAAGCTTCAAAAAAACCGCTGAGGTTAAAACTAAACGCCACAATTCAATCACAAAATTTCTCATCCCGGTACTGCGGATGAAAAATTTTATGTTTGATAGAAATACTTTTGAATACGAAAGTTTTCCCAATAACTGCCGTTTGGAAATGAAAAGAGTAACACAAATTTACAATTAAAACTAACAGTCTTTTTAAAAAACCCTCGGGGGAACAACAAAACGAGTCGCTTGAATCACGAAATTTCTCATCCCGGGACTGCGGCTGGAAAACTTTATGCTTTCAAAAAATACGTTTAATGATTACATTTTCTCAAAAACGACCGTTTTGAATGGTAAAAAAGAACAAATTTTCATTTGATGAATGAAAAGCTTTTAAAAAAGCACTTGGAAGAAAAATTTAGACAAGAATTGATTCGCGAAATTTTTCATTCCGGGACTGCGGAGGAAAATTATTATGTTTAAAAAATAAGTATATTAACGAAACTTTTATAACAGCGACTGCCTTTAAAGGAAGAGAGGCGACAAAATATTCATTCAATGAATTTTAAGCTTTAAAAAACCGCTGAGGTAAAAACTAAACGCCACAATTGAATCACAAAATTTCTCATCCCGATACTGCGGATGAAAAATTTTGTTTGCAAGAAAAACGTATGAATACGAAAATTTTCCCAATAACTGCCGTTTGAAAATGAAAAGAGTCACACAAATTTACAATTAAAACTAACAGTCTTTTTAAAAAACCCTCGGGGGAACAACTAAACGAGTCGCTTGAATCACGAAATTTCTCATCCCGGGACCGCGGCTGGAAAACTTAATGCTTGCAAAAAATACGTAAAAATGATACCATTATCTCAAAAACGACCGTTTTGAATGGTAAAGAAAGAACAAATTTTCATTTGATGAATGAAAAGCTTTTAAAAAAGCACTTGAAAGAAAAATTTAGACAAGAATTGATTCGCGAAATTTTTAATCCCGGGACTGCGGAGGAAAATTATTATTATTAAAAAATAAGTATATTAACGAAATTTTTATAACAGCGACTGCCTTTAAAGGAAGAGAGGCGACAAAATATTCATTCAATGAATTTTAAACTTTAAAAAACCGCTGAGGTAAAAACTAAACGCCACAATTGAATCACAAAATTTCTCATCCCGGTACTGCGGATGAAAAATTTTGTTTGCAAGAAAAACGTATGAATACGAAAATTTTCCCAATAACTGCCGTTGGGAAATGATAAGAGTCACACAAATTTACAGTTAAAACTAATAGGCTTTCAAAAAAACCTTCGGGGGAACAACGAAACGAGTCGCTTGAATCAAGACATTTCTCATCCCGGGACTGCGGCTGGAAAATATTATGCTTGCAAGAAATACGTATAAATGATACCATTTTCTCAAAAACGTGCGTTTTTAATGGTAAAGAAAGACCGAATTTTCATTTGATGAATGAAAAGCTTTTAAAAAAGCACTTGGAAGAAAAACACGAAAATTGATTTGCGATATTTTTCATCCCGAGACTGCGGAGGAAAATTATTATGTTTAAAAAATACGTATATTAACGAAACTTTTATAATAGCGAGTGCTTTGAAAGGAAGAAAGGCGACCAAATATTCATTCAATGAATTTTAAGCTTCAAAAAAACCGCTGAGGTTAAAACTAAACGCCACAATTCAATCACAAAATTTCTCATCCCGGTACTGCGGATTAAAAATTTTGTTTGCAAGAAAAACGTATGAATACGAAAATTTTCCCAATAACTGCCGTTTGGAAATGAAAAGAGTCACACAAATTTACAATTAAAACTAACAGTCTTTTTAAAAAACCCTCGGGGGAACAACTAAACGAGTCGCTTGAATCACGAAATTTCTCATCCTGGGACTGCGGCTGGAAAACTTTATGTTTTCAAAAAATACGTATAAATGATACCATTTTCTCAAAAACGTGCGTTTTTAATGGTAAAGAAAGACCAAATTTTCATTTGATGAATGAAAAGCTTTTAAAAAAGCACTTGGAAGAAAAACACGAAAATTGATTCGCGATATTTTTCATCCCGAGACTGCGGAGGAAAATTATTATGTTTAAAAAATAAGTATATAAACGAAACTTTCATATCAGCGACTGCCCTTAAAGGAAGAGAGGCGACCAAATATTCATTCAATGAATTTTAAGCTTAAAAAAACCGCTGAGGTAAAAACTAAACGCCACAATTGAATCACAAAATTTCACATCCCGGTACTGCGGATGAAAATTTTGTTTGCAAGAAATACGTATGAATACGAAAATTTTCTCAATAACTGCCGTTTGGAAGTGAAAAGAGTCACACAAATTTACAGTTAAAACTAATAGGCTTTCAAAAAAACCCTCGGGGGAACAACGAAACGAGTCGCTTGAATCACGAAATTTCTCATCCCGGGACTGCGGCTGGAAAACGTTATGCTTGCAAGAAATACGTATAAATGATACCATTTTCTCAAAAACGACCGTTTTGAATGGTAAAGAAAGAACAAATATTCATTTGATGAATGAAAAGCTTTTAGAAAAATACTTGGAAGAAAAACTTACACAAAAATTGATTCACGAAATTTCTCATCCCGGGACTGCGGAGGAAAATTATTATGTTTAAAAAGTACGTATATTAACGAAACTTTTATAACAGCGACTGCTTTGAAAGGAAGGGAGGCAACCAAATATTCATTCAATGAATTTTAAGATTTAAAAAACCTTTGAGGTAAAAACTAAACGCCACAATTCAATCACAAAATTTCTCATCCCGTTACTGCGGATGAAAAATTTTATGTTTGCAAGAAATACCTTTGAATACGAAAGTTTTCCCAATAACTGCCGTTTGGAAATGAAAAGAGTAACACAAATTTACAATTAAAACTAACAGTCTTTATAAAAAACCCTCGGGGGAACAACTAAACGAGTCGCTTGAATCACGAAATTTCTCATCCCGGGACTGCGGCTAGAAAACTTTATGTTTCCAAAAAATACGTATAAATGATACCATTTTCTCAAAAACGACCGTTTTGAATGGTATAGAAAGATTAAATTTTCATTTGATGAATGAAAAGCTTTTAAAAAAGCACTTCGAAGAAAAATTTAGACAAGAATTGATTCGCGAAATTTTTCATCCCGGGACTGCGGAGGAAAATTATTATGTTTAAAAAATAAGTATATTAACGAAACTTTTATAACAGCGACTGCCTTTAAAGGAAGAGAGGCCACAAAATATTCATTCAATGAATTTTAAGCTTTAAAAAACCGCTGAGGTAAAACTAAACGCCACAATTGAATCACAAAATTTCTCATCCCGGTACTGCGGATGAAAAATTTTTTTTGCAAGAAATAAGTTTGAATACGAAAATTTTCTGAATAACTGCCGTTTGGAAATGAAAAGAGTCAAACAAATTTACAATTAAAACTAACAGGCTTCCAAAAAAACCCTCGGGGGAACAACTAAACGAGTCGCTTGAATCACGAAATTTCTCATCCCGGGACTGCGGCTGGAAAACGTAATGCTTGCAAGAAATACGTATAAATGATCCCATTTTCTCAAAAACGACCGTTTTGAAAGGTAAAGAAAGGAACAAATTTTCATTTGATGAATGAAGAGCCTTTAAAAAAGCACTTGGAAGAAAAACTTACACGAAAATTGATTCGCGAAATTACTCATCCCGGGACTGCGGAGGAAATTATTATGTTTAAAAAATACGTATATTAACGAAACTTTTATAATAGCGAGTGCTTTGAAAGGAAGAAAGGCGACCAAATATTCATTCAATGGATTTTAAGCTTCAAAAAAACCGCTGAGGTTAAAACTAAACGCCACAATTCAATCACAAAATTTCTCATCCCGGTACTGCGGATGAAAAATTTTATGTTTGATAGAAATACTTTTGAATACGAAAGTTTTCCCAATAACTGCCATTTGGAAATGAAAAGAGTAACACAAATTTACAATTAAAACTAACAGTCTTTTTAAAAAACCCTCGGGGGAACAACAAAACGAGTCGCTTGAATCACGAAATTTCTCAACCCGGGACTGCGGCTGGAAAACTTTATGCTTTCCTAAAATACGTTTAATGATTACATTTTCTCAAAAACGACCGTTTTGAATGGTAAAGAAAGAACAAATTTTATTTGATGAATGAAAAGCTTTTAGAAAAATACTTGGAAGAAAAACTTACACGAAAATTGATTCACGAAATTTCTCATCCCGGGACTGCGGAGGGAAATTATTATGTTTAAAAAGTACGTATATTAACGAAACTTTTATAACAGCGACTGCTTTGAATGGTAGGGAGGCAACCAAATATTCATTCAATGAATTTTAAGATTTAAAAAACCGCTGAGGTAAAAACTAAACGCCACAATTGAATCACAAAATTTCTCATCCCGGTACTGCGGATGAAAAGTTTTGTTTGCAAGAAATAAGTTTGAATACGAAAATTTTCTGAATAACTGCCGTTTGGAAATGAAAAGAGTCAAACAAATTTACAATTAAATCTAACAGGATTCCAAAAAAACCCTCGGGGGAACAACTAAACGAGTCGCTTGAATCACGAAATTTCTCATCCCGGGACTGCGGCTGGAAAACGTTATGCTTGCAAGAAGTACGTATAAATGATACCATTTTCTCAAAAACGACCGTTTTGAAAGGTAAAGAAAGGAACAAATTTTCATTTGATGAATGAAGAGCCTTTAAAAAAGCACTTGGAAGAAAAACTTACACGAAAATTGATTCGCGAAATTACTCATCCCGGGACTGCGGAGGAAAATTATTATGTTTAAAAAATACGTATATTAACGAAACTTTTATAATGGCGAGTGCTTTGAAAGGAGGAAAGGCGACCAAATATTCATTCAATGAATTTTAAGCTTCAAAAAAACCGCTGAGGTTAAAACTAAACGCCACAATTCAATCACAAAATTTCTCATCCCGGTACTGCGGATGAAAAATTTTATGTTTGATAGAAATACTTTTGAATACGAAAGTTTTCCCAATAACTGCCCTTTGGAAATGAAAAGAGTAACACAAATTTACAATTAAAACTAACAGTCTTTTTAAAAAACCCTCGGGGGAACAACAAAACGAGTCGCTTGAATCACGAAATTTCTCATCCCGGGACTGCGGCTGGAAAACTTTATGCTTTCAAAAAATACGTTTAATGATTACATTTTCTCAAAAACGACCGTTTTGAATGGTAAAAAAGAACAAATTTTCATTTGATGAATGAAAAGCTTTTAAAAAGCACTTGGAAGAAAAATTTAGACAAGAATTGATTCGCGAAATTTTTCATTCCGGGACTGTGGAGGAAAATTATTATGTTTAAAAAATAAGTATATTAACGAAACTTTTATAACAGCGACTGCCTTTAAAGGAAGAGAGGCGACAAAATATTCGTTCAATGAATTTTAAGCTTTAAAAAACCGCTGAGGTAAAAACTAAACGCCACAATTGAATCACAAAATTTCTCATCCCGATACTGCGGATGAAAAATTTTGTTTGCAAGAAAAACGTATGAATACGAAAATTTTCCCAATAACTGCCGTTTGAAAATGAAAAGAGTCACACAAATTTACAATTAAAACTAACAGTCTTTTTAAAAAACCCTCGGGGGAACAACTAAACGAGTCGCTTGAATCACGAAATTTCTCATCCCGGGACCGAGGCTGGAAAACTTAATGCTTGCAAAAAATACGTAAAAATGATACCATTATCTCAAAAACGACCGTTTTGAATGGTAAAGAAAGAACAAATTTTCATTTGATGAATGAAAAGCTTTTAAAAAAGCACTTGAAAGAAAAATTTAGACAAGAATTGATTCGCGAAATTTTTAATCCCGGGACTGCGGAGGAAAATTATTATGTTTAAAAAATAAGTATATTAACGTAATTTTTATAACAGCGCCTGCCTTTAAAGGAAGAGAGGCGACAAAATATTCATTCAATGAATTTTAAACTTTAAAAAACCGCTGAGGTAAAAACTAAACGCCACAATTGAATCACAAAATTTCTCATCCCGGTACTGCGGATGAAAAATTTTGTTTGCAAAAAAAACGTATGAATACGAAAATTTTCTCAATAACTGCCGTTTGGAAGTGAAAATAGTCACCCAAATTTACAGTTAAAACTAATAGGCTTTCAAAAAAACCCTCGGGGGAACAACGAAACGAGTCGCTTGAATCACGAAATTTCTCACCCCGGGACTGCGGCTGGAAAACGTTATGCTTGCAAGAAATACGTATAAATGATACCATTTTCTCAAAAACGACCGTTTTGAATGGTAAAGAAAGAACAAATTTTCATTTGATGAATGAAAAGCTTTTAGAAAATACTTGGAAGAAAAACTTACACGAAAATTGATTCACGAAATTTCTCATCCCGGGACTGCGGAGGAAAATTATTATGTTTAAAAAGTACGTATATTAACGAAACTTTTATAACAGCGACTGCTTTGAAAGGAATGGAGGCAACCAAATATTCATTCAATGAATTTTAAGATTTAAAAAACCGCTGAGGTAAAAACTAAACGCCACAATTCAATCACAAAATTTCTCATCCCGTTACTGCGGATGAAAAATTTGATGTTTGCAAGAAATACCTTTGAATACGAAAGTTTTCCCAATAACTGCCGTTTGGAAATGAAAAGAGTAACACAAATTTACAATTAAAACTAACAGTCTTTATAAAAAACCCTCGGGGGAACAACTAAACGAGTCGCTTGAATCACGAAATTTCTCATCCCGGGACTGCGGCTAGAAAACTTTATGTTTGCAAAAAATACGTATAAATGATACCATTTTCTCAAAAACGACCGTTTTGAATGGTATAGAAAGATTAAATTTTCATTTGATGAATGAAAAGCTTTTAAAAAAGCACTTCGAAGAAAAATTTAGACAAGAATTGATTCGCGAAATTTTTCATCCCGGGACTGCGGAGGAAAATTATTATGTTTAAAAAATAAGTATATTAACGAAACTTTTATAACCGCGACTGCCTTTAAAGGAAGAGAGGCCACAAAATATTCATTCGATGAATTTTAAGCTTTAAAAAACCGCTGAGGTAAAACTAAACGCCACAATTGAATCACAAAATTTCTCATCCAGGTACTGCGGATGAAAAATTTTGTTTGCAAGAAATAAGTTTGAATACGAAAATTTTCTGAATAACTGCCGTTTGGAAATGAAAAGAGTCAAACAAATTTACAATTAAAACTAACAGGCTTCCAAAAAAACCCTCGGGGGAACAACTAAACAAGTCGCTTGAATCACGAAATTTCTCATCCCGGGACTGCGGCTGGAAAACGTTATGCTTGCAAGAAATACGTATAAATGATACCATTTTCTCAAAAACGACCGTTTTGAAAGGTAAAGAAAGGAACAAATTTTCATTTGATGAATGAAGAGCCTTTAAAAAAGCACTTGGAAGAAAAACTTACACGAAAATTGATTCGCGAAATTACTCATCCCGGGACTGCGGAGGAAAATTATTATGTTTAAAAATACGTATATTAACGAAACTTTTATAATAGCGAGTGCTTTGAAAGGAAGAAAGGCGACCAAATATTCATTCAATGAATTTTAAGCTTCAAAAAAACCGCTGAGGTTAAAACTAAACGCCACAATTCAATCACAAAATTTCTCATCCCGGTACTGCGGATGAAAAATTTTATTTTTGATAGAAATACTTTTGAATACGAAAGTTTTCCCAATAACTGCCGTTTGGAAATGAAAAGAGTAACACAAATTTACAATTAAAACTAACAGTCTTTTTAAAAAACCCTCGGGGGAACAACAAAACGAGTCGCTTGAATCACGAAATTTCTCATCCCGGGACTGCGGCTGGAAAACTTTATGCTTTCAAAAAATACGTTTAATGATTACATTTTCTCAAAAACGACCGTTTTGAATGGTAAAGAAAGAACAAATTTTCATTTGATGAATGAAAAGCTTTTAGAAAAATACTTGGAAGAAAAACTTACACGAAAATTGATTCACGAAATTTCTCATCCCGGGACTGCGGAGGAAAATTATTATGTTTAAAAAGTACGTATATTAACGAAACTTTTATAACAGCGACTGCTTTGAAAGGTAGGGAGGCAACCAAATATTCATTCAATGAATTTTAAGATTTAAAAAACCGCTGAGGTAAAAACTAAACGCCACAATTGAATCACAAAATTTCTCATCCCGGTACCGCGGATGAAAATTTTGTTTGCAAGAAATACGTATGAATACGAAAATTTTCTCAATAACTGCCGTTTGGAAGTGAAAAGAGTCACACAAATTTACAGTTAAAACTAATAGGCTTTCAAAAAAACCCTCGGGGGAAACGCGAAACGAGTCGCTTGAATCACGAAATTTCTCATCCCGGGACTGCGGCTGGAAAACGTTATGCTTGCAAGAAATACGTATAAATGATACCATTTTCTCAAAAACGACCGTTTTGAATGGTAAAGAAAGAACAAATTTTCATTTGATGAATGAAAAGCTTTTAGAAAAATACTTGGAAGAAAAACTTACACGAAAATTGATTCACGAAATTTCTCATCCCGGGACTGCGGAGGAAAATTATTATGTTTAAAAAGTACGTATATTAACGAAAGTTTTATAACAGCGACTGCTTCGAAAGGAAGGGAGGCAACCAAATATTCATTCAATGAATTTTAAGATTTAAAAAACCGCTGAGGTAAAAACTAAACGCCACAATTCAATCACAAAATTTCTCATCCCGTTACTGCGGATGAAAAATTTTATGTTTGCAAGAAATACCTTTGAATACGAAAGTTTTCCCAATAACTGCCGTTTGGAAATGAAAAGAGTAACACAAATTTACAATTAAAACTAACAGTCTTTATAAAAAACCCTCGGGGGAACAACTAAACGAGTCGCTTGAATCACGAAATTTCTCATCCCGGGACTGCGGCTAGAACTCTTAATGTTTGCAAAAAATACGTAAAAATGATAGCATTTTCTCAAAAACGACCATTTTGAATGGTATAGAAAGAACAAATTTTCATTTGATGAATGAAAAGCTTTTAAAAAAGCACTTGGAAAAAAAATTTAGACAAGAATTGATTCGCGATATTTTTCATCCCTGGACTGCGGAGGAAAATTATTATGTTTAAAAAATAAGTATATTAACAAAACTTTTATAACAGCGACTGCCTTAAAAGGAAGAGAGGTCACAAAATATTCATTCAATGAATTTTAAGCTTTAAAAAACCGCTGAGTTAAAACTAAACGCCACAATTGAATCACAAAATTTCTCATCCCGGTACTGCGGATGAAAAATTTTGTTTGCAAGAAATAAGTTTGAATACGAAAATTTTCTGAATAACTGCCGTTTGGAAATGAAAAGAGTCAAAAAAATTTACAATTAAACTAACAGGCTTCCAAAAAAACCCTCGGGGGAACAACTAAACGAGTCGCTTGAATCACGAAATTTCTCATCCCGGGACTGCGGCTGGAAAACGTTATGCTTGCAAGAAATACGTATAAATGATACCATTTTCTCAAAAACGACCGTTTTGAATGGTAAAGAAAGGAACAAATTTTCATTTGATGAATGAAGAGCCTTTAAAAAAGCACTTGGAAGAAAAACTTACACGAAAATTGATTCGCGAAATTACTCATCCCGGGACTGCGGAGGAAAATTATTATGTTTAAAAAATACGTATATTAACGAAACTTTTATAATAGCGAGTGCTTTGAAAGGAGGAAAGGCGACCAAATATTCATTCAATGAATTTTAAGATTCAAAAAAACCGCTGAGGTTAAAACTAAACGCCACAATTCAATCACAAAATTTCTCATTCCGGTACTGCGGATGAAAAATTTTATGTTTGATAGAAATACTTTTGAATACGAAAGTTTTCCCAATAACTGCCGTTTGGAAATGAAAAGAGTAACACAAATTTACAATTAAAACTAACAGTCTTTTTAAAAAACCCTCGGGGGAACAACAAAACGAGTCGCTTGAATCACGAAATTTCTCATCCCGGGACTGCGGCTGGAAAACTTTATGCTGTCAAAAAATACGTTTAATGATTACATTTTCTCAAAAACGACCGTTTTGAATGGTAAAAAAGAACAAATTTTCATTTGATGAATGAAAAGCTTTTAAAAAAGCACTTGGAAGAAAAATTTAGACAAGAATTGATTCGCGAAATTTTTCATTCCGGGACTGCGGAGGAAAATTATTATGTTTAAAAAATAAGTATATTAACGAAACTTTTATAACAGCGACTGCCTTTAAAGGAAGAGAGGCGACAAAATATTCATTCAATGAATTTTAAGCTTTAAAAAACCGCTGAGGTAAAAACTAAACGCCACAATTGAATCACAAAATTTCTCATCCCGATACTGCGGATGAAAAATTTTGTTTGCAAGAAAAACGTATGAATACGAAAATTTTCCCAATAACTGCCGTTTGAAAATGAAAAGAGTCACACAAATTTACAATTAAAACTAACGGTCTTTTAAAAAACCCTCGGGGGAACAACTAAACGAGTCGCTTGAATCACGAAATTTCTCATCCCGGACCGCGGCTGGAAAACTTAATGCTTGCAAAAAATACGTAAAAATGATACCATTATCTCAAAAACGACCGTTTTGAATGGTAAAGAAAGAACAAATT